>NW_025535463.1:0-96971 GCF_020615455.1 Coregonus clupeaformis | reverse complement strand
GGAGCTATTTCATAGTTTACATTTTACGTTTACGTCATTTAGCAGACGCTCTTATCCAGAATTGGGCAGCTACAGGAGCAATTAGGGTTAAGTGCCTTGCTCAAGGGAACGTCGACAGATTTTTCACCTAGTCGGCTCGGGGATTAGAACCAGCGACCTTTCGGTTACTGGCACAACGCTCTTAACCACTAAGCTACTTGCCGCCCATAGGGTGTTCACAGGTACATTATTTTCCCATTTCAATCTTATACCAACCAGATTGAATTTACGATATACAGGGGTTGGCAACTAGGTTTGGCCTCCAGTCAATTTGTTGCTGAGCTTGTAGCTAGTCTGCGGGCCAGAACATAATTAGCCTATTAACAAATAGCCTATAGCTGCCCAATTCATAGTCCTACACAGTGTAGGTACACTACACATTTAACACGTGATTAGTGGGTGTAGTGTATTAAGAATTATGACTTTGCTAATGTTTTCAAGTGGAACCTGAGAGAATGTTTATTTAGTTTCAGAGGGAGCCGTTTTAGGGTGACGCCCCATAGAACAGAGGGAGTGTGTGTTGTAGACAGGGGATTGGACAGTAGAGGGAGCCACCCATATTTTGGAGAATATTATAAGTACTGGGTTTGAACAAAGATTAGAGCAAACATTGTAATTTGGAGGACACTGCTCTCCGGGTGATCATGACATCTGTAAACTTATGCTGAAATCTTGTGATATGAATAAAACTTATGATCAAAGCTCAGTATAAGCGGACTCCTTTGTTACAGCATAATTAGCAACATTTGACTCGACACTACATGGACTAATCAATTCAATGACCATAACATAATGATGTCCATCTGGTTACAGTGGTAAAATCACCAATGTCTATATTAATTACATTTTAGTCATTTAGCAGACGCTCTTATCCAGAGCGACTTACAGTTAGTGAATGCATACATGTTTTTTTTTTATACTGGCCCCCCGTGGTAAACAAACCCACATCCCTGCCGGCCAAACTCTCCCCTACCTTGGACGACGCTGGACCAATTGTGCGCCGCCCATGGGTCTCCTGGTCGCGGCCGGCTGTGGCACAGCTAGCATTGCGATGCAGTGCCTTAGACCACTGCGCCACTCGGGAGATATTAATAGTCCTACCTGTTCTATTAAAATATATTCATCGTATTTCTACAATATCAAACCAGTGTGTCTTGTTTGCAACGAAACTGTCGCTGTTTGCGAAGAGTTCAATCTGAGATGTTAGTATGCATCTAAGCATGGTACTTTCAGAAGTAGATTTTCCACCCCAGACATGAGGCCGAAGTCCGACGCAGAAAGGAAGGTAGGCCTAAGGAGTGAACACCCTATGTGTTTTACAGTAGCCATTTTAATATGTACATATTTTATTAATATTATTGAATCTTTATTTAACTTGGCAGTTCCTATTGACTTACACAAATCCAGAAGGAGTCAGTAGAAACCATATTTGTTTAAGCAAGTCAGCCATATCAGCTATGTTTTTTTAAGGCAGTAAAAGAGGCTGAATAAACACTAAACTCCGGTGGCTGATAGCCAGATGTAGCAGTGGTAAGGATTCACTCCATGGTGTTGAAAGGAAAGCTCAAACTTTATGCTGGACTAACAATACTTATGTTACAAATGGTTGAAGTGTTCCGATATTGTCACTAATCTGGATTTAGACTGTCTGCTACTTCAGGTCTAAATAGGGGTATAATCTATACCTTTTCGTTTTGGACTTTCGGTAAGGGTTTTTTCGGCTTTTCGGGCACACAAAATGTTTTCATCGAGGCAAGTCGGTAGCCAAAGTCTACGCCCCTTCGTTGGTGATTGGTCAACAGTAGGGATTCTTCAATAAAGTCTTTGTTGTCATTAAACTTGAGAAGACTCGTTTTCATGCAGGTTTTTTCATTGAGAAATACTGAACCAAACATGTTAGTTAGATGTAAAATTGCACGACTAAGATTTCCTCTGCAAAAATATCAACATTATAGTTTTCTGACTATTTTGAGGAAGTGGCTATAGACCCTTTTCCAGGACATGACACACTGACGTCACAAACAGATGCGTGCGACTCTTGGAGGCAGTAGTCTAGATTTACATTTTTATTAGTTATAAACAAAATAACTTTTTTGGGTTCTCATAGGCTTAGAATTATGTTTTGATAATTGCTTGAACAATCGCTAAAATTATATTTGGTTGTGATCTTTGCAAAATAACAATTTTGGATGCAGCAATTGTTAGCTACAATGCTAACGATGATTGATATAGGCTATAGCCAAAGAGACATTTTACTGGTTGAAGTTGAAGTGTTTTTTAAGTATAATGCAGTTGATTTGTGATGACACAAACATTATATTAAGCAGGACATTCATACGAGCCTTAAAATCCAAGTATAATCCAAAGTAGTGTGAAATGCACTCATAAGCAACATGTAAATAGAGGCTTTTTTTGCTGGCGTTCTATAAGAACTCCCCCTTGTTCTGCCACCAACTCGCGCCCATCCCCCTCTTGCAGCTATGTTTGTAAACACAGAAAGGGGTCTATGGCGTCTCAAAATGGACAAACCCTACTACTGCCACTATTTTCTCGTTTTTCAAGCAAAGGTATTTTAAGGGAGTATGCGAGCACACTCGTTCAGTTGGCCTATCCTTCTTAAGAGATGACAAAATAAGTTTTCTTTATAAAATAAAAGAATGTTTATTCATAGCACATGCTTAGAGCAAATTTACCTCTGACTAAGTGTAACTCCAAAAGAACTCTAATTAAAGGGATAGTTCAATCAAATTACAAATGTCCACATTGGTTTCCTCACCCTGTATACAATCTCAAAAATGTGCGCATCAGCAGTGAAGTTCTCAAGATGGAGGACTTTCAGTACAGCAGTGTTCCCCAATCCTGGTCCCAAAGGGGTGGACTTGTTTGTTTTTGCCCTAGCCCTCACATACCTTATTCCATTCAAAGGCTGGAGTTGCTTAGTTGAATCCACTGTGTGAGTGTTAGGGCAAAAACTAAAAAGCTCACCCCTTTGTGTCCCCTGGACCAGGATTGGGAAACACTGTAGTACATTGCAACAAGTGTGATGATGCAAATTGTATGCAATTATCATTTTCCTCATTTGCATCATCACACTTGTTTCTCTGTACTGAAAGTGCTCTATCTTGAAAACTTGATTTCTAACATGCAACATTTTTGGCATTGTATTAACAGTGGACTAATGAACAAAATACAACATTATCGTTGTTTTTTTAAACGTCCCTTTCATAGCACCTACCAGTCCATTAAAGGAGTAGTTCACTATTTTACAACTTGAAGTCCTATATGTAAGGTGTATATGCAGGGGACGTCGGTGTGTACTCAAGATTCGAAGGTATGTACTCAGGAGAAGAATCTCTGATTTTAGCAGCGCCATTTTTACACCTTCGCGGCATTGAACTGTGGTTCTTCAATGTTTTCCTGCCCCTGTCGAAAAGATAAAACATTTGTGGATCTTTAGAAACTGTCTCCTGTATCTGCCGTTTCCATCATGTTGCAAATATTTATTTGCTAAATGTTTTTTTGTCAAATAAACCTAAGCCAATGGAAACCTGTCTACTGATGCCATCTCTAGATCCTGCAATGCAAACTAGGCTCCACTGTCACAATCAGGACTAGGTGACTGTAGGTTTAGAATCAGTGTGGAAGGAGAGGCAGGCTGGGTTTGTAATCTGTCAACTCTGGATAGGATCCCAGTCCTAAATAGAAGTCTGAGATCAACTTCCTGGACCACTGTGAATGCCACACCCCCTCCCATTGTACCGTATGTATGAACACATTTTGAACAATGGCTGACTAATATGCTGTGGTCCTTACTAACACAATAGGAAAGGTTGTGGTTGATGTGGGCCATCACATGTGAGTACTCAGGTATTTCACTCTGAGCATTCATATCAATGACTCACCCTCAAATGGACCATCAATACCAGAGTTCTACAATACTATTTACATAATCAACTGGACATTACAACAGCCTGTCCCTCAATATAGTCCTGGTCATATATTGTTTATCTTACTATTGTTATAACTGCTAACTCAACTTGTCGTGATTGGAGGACAAAGAATGTTGAGTTGCATTCAAAGAACACCATACCTACTGTGAAGCATGGGGGTGGAAACATCGTGCTTTGGGGCTGTTTTTCTGCAAAGGGACCAGGACGACTGATCCGTGTAAAGGAAAGAATGAATGGGGCCATTTATCGTGAGATTTTGAGTGAAAACCTCCTTCCATCGGCAAGGGCTTTGAAGATGAAATGTGGCTGGGTCTTTCAGCATGACAATGATCCCAAACACACCGCCCGGGCAACGAAGGAGTGGCTTCGTAAGAAGCATTTCAAGGTCCTGGAGTGGCCTAGCCAGTCTCCAGATCTCAACCCCATAGAAAATCTTTGGAGGGAGTTGAACGTCTGTGTTGCCCAGCGACAGCCCCAAAACATCACTGCTCTAGAGGAGATCTGCATGGAGGAATGGGCCAAAATACCAGCAACAGTGTGTGAAAACCTTGTGAAGACTTACAGAAAACGTTTGACCTGTGTCATTGCCAACAAAGGGTATATAACAAAGTATTGAGAAACGTTTGTTATTGACCAAATACTTATTTTCCACCATAATTTGCAAATAAATATATTAAAAATCCTACAATGTGATTGTCTGGATATTTTTTCTCATTTTGTCTGTCATAGTTGACGTGTACCTATGATGAAAATTACAGGCCTCTCTCATCATTTTAAGTGGGAGAACTTGCACAATTGGTGGCTGACTAAATACTTTTTTCCCCCACTGTATACAGTCACAGTGAAAGTCTACACACCCCTTTACATTTTGCAAGCTTAAATCTTAATAGAGATTAAATATTGTCTTTATCCTGCCGACCTACAAAAACTATCCCACATTTTCAAAGTGTAAGAAAATTGTAGAACAATTTTCCTTCTAAAGATATCCTGTAGTTTTGATTACATATATTTTCACACCCCATGAAACAGTTCTACAGCAACTTTACATGTGTGTTGTGGCTTGGAACTAGCTAGGTAGCAGTTTAAGACATGGTTTGAATCCTAATCAACCCATCCAATGTGAGCACATGTTGATTGAAGTACAGTAGATTAATAAAGCTACAGTACTGCAGCCGGTGACAAAGCTGTGTATATTGAAAAAGCTTGTTAGTGCATAGGTCAAATGTATCTTTGTGATACTCATTTCAGGTATTTTATCCAGCTTTAGACAAACACTAAATATTTCACTTAAAACATAGTTTTGTTGTATTTAATGATAGAGAAGAGAAGAGTTTGACCAACACAGATTCATGTCCAATCTTTGAGAACGTGTCTACATTGTTAGAGTGGTCACATGCCAATCTGTTCCATATAATAGACAGTCTTTGGAACAGTGGAAAGTTGCATGGCCCCTTGGTTGTTGCTAAGCATGCATTCTTCTTCTATGGTGTTTATTGGTGGTGTTCAGACCAACGTTAAAGGTACATCACTGCCACCTTCTGGGCTGGAGTGTGATAGAGAAATGTGGTTCTGTCCTGGTGAGATCACAGGGTCAGAGAAAACTCCTGACTGTGGTCATACCAAAACACTCCAGGCACTCAGCCCATAAGAACCATTCATACTGTCAGATCTAATATGGAAGAACTGTTTAATCAGCTTCTTGATATGCCACAACTGTCAGGTGGATTGATTATCTTGGCAAAGGAGAAATGCTCACTAATAGAGATGGAACCAGTGGCGGCTGGCCGATAGAGGGCGCTAGGGCGCCGCCCCCTTAAATAAAATTATTTTAAAAAATAAAATAAAAAATAAATAAAAATAATAATAATAATAATAAAAACATCAGTATGTCAATATTTGTGTGTTTGAAATATGGAATGCACACAGTAATATGTGTAAGATATGATAGAAAATCATATTCGCAACCTTTCCTCTGCCTGTCAAACGCCTCGTCAGCTCTGGGCGATACAGAAAGTGCCCCGAGGAGGCGGGTCTACTTAGCAGTTAAGCCAATTGCTAATTTAAGATATGAATGTATGACATAAAATGTAGCTAATCAGCGATTTTAATTCGAATCCAAGGAGGGCGATTATTTTATCGCCCCAAGCTCGCCCCTGATAAAATAAGGACCGGGCTCCAGTGGCGCCATTTTTACTAGACGACAATGGTGAGCGCAAACGTTACTCCTCCAAGACCCAACCCTAACTCGGTGAAATCTCTCCTCCAAGATCCGTTTGAGAGGAGAACTTTGTCAGAGAAAGTTCGGGTGAAAGAGCTGGGCCCAGATCAACCTGACCTCTCAATCAGACAGCAGGCTAGCGAGAAAGGGAAGCAGTATATGCGCGGCTTCTCCCGTAGCTGGTACACCAGGAAGGCTTGGCTAGCTGGGTGCACTGATGCTAATGCTTTATTTTGCTTTCCGTGCTTGCTTTTTAAAACGACGGGCCGGACGGGGTCAGATTCAGCATGGACAGGTACCGGAGTGAGGGATATGAAGCACCTGTCAGAGAAGGTAAAGAAACATGAGAACACCAGGGCACACATGGACAACTCTGTAAAGCTAGCTGTATTAGGAAGGGTGAACATTGCTACGCAGCTGGATGACGGCCACAGGATTGCGGTGAGGAAACACAATGAGGAGGTGGATAAAAACAGGCACATTCTATCCAAAATTATCGATTGTGTGAAGTTCTGTGGGGCTTTTGAGTTGGCCTTGCGTGGGCACGAGGAGACTGACTCCTCGGACAACCCCGGCATTTTCCGGGGCTTAGTGGATTTTGTTGCCTCCCTCGACAGTGTGAAGGAGGAGCACCTGAAGACAGCTACCGTTTTTAAGGGCACGTCAAAGACGATACAGAACGAGCTGTTGGAATGTATGCTGTCAGTGCTTAAGGATTACATCCTGGAGGAAGTAAAGAGTGCTGATTTTATCGCCATTCAAGCTGACGAGACGACTGACGTTTCCACCCACTAACGTGTTTCCAGACCATCAGAGACTCTGGGAACTTTGATGCCCCGACTGTCAGAGAGGCGGGGGGCTTTGTGAGGATGCTCGAAGACGAGGCTTTCTGTTTTTTCCCTGGCACTGTTCCACAAGATCATGCCAAATGTGGACATGCTTTTCAGCCAGCTGCAGAAGAGGAACATCGACCCTGTCTTCATTAAAGCACTTGTCCAGAGGTTCACAGACAGCATGCTAACAATCAGGTAAATAACTATATTTACTATTGGCTGATAAAGATGTTGTTAGAAAGATGAATAGTTCACTTACAACAGTTTAAAAGCCTAAATGTGTCTGGTCATCAAAGTGAGTGATTATCATAGAGCCGTCACAATTATATTTGTTTTAGTATTTTAAAAGGAAATAGAAGACACAATCAGACGTTGATAATAATGCAGGAAAGTACTACACAGTTTGTAATAATTATTCAGGTGTCCACCAGGTCAATTTCTAGAAGAGGCCTAGTTGTTATTGAAGATTAACTTTATTGCTAAGTGCACAGCAGAACAAAATTATGTTGCATCCCTCTCACAAATGTAATAGAAAAAGGCTTTAAAACGTAATAACATCAGTTAATTATGTACATCACAGGTTAAAAGCAGTTACTAGACATAGTTTGTGTGTATATACACACTATCTGTCTGTCTGTCTGTCTATATATATATATATATATATATATATATATATATATATATATATATAAAAGTCACTGGTTGTGTGTTGAGGGGGGAATTACAGTGAGTTAAGAAGTCTGATTGCAAGTTATCAAATTAAACTTTATTTTTGGACCCAGGGCCTCAATTCCCTCTTTGTGTGGGGACAGCGCATCTGACGAGCAGCAACAGCCCATCAAGCGACGGAGGATGCTGGGACCAGGAGAACAACAGAGGTTGGCTATAGAGGTAAGTTGTGATGTAATTGTCAGTGTTTCCCCCTAGAACCTTTTTCAGGCCTGGTAGTATGTAGCCAAAACCCTGAACAATCAGCACCTTGGTAATCATATACTTGAGTTGGACATAGGCATGTGTCAGTCAGGATCACTTGCATCAAAATAGCTTAATTGCAAATTAAAGCTGATGATGTATCTTTTACAGGTATGTGATACCATCCTGAGTCATGCCAAAGAGAGGTTCTCCTTCACCCAGCACCTCATCAGCGCAACACTATTGCACGGAGAGTTGTTCCCACAACACAGTGTGAAGTTCCCCGATACAGCGCTTGAAACAACCGTGGAGGCGTACCCCATGTTGAACAAGGCCAAGCTCAAAACCGAACTGTCCCTCATCTATGAGAACAGTGAGTTCAAGGCTTGTAGTGGTGCAGTGCCCCTGTACCAGTTCTTCATGGAGAACAACCTTCAGAGCACTTTCACAGAGACTGCCAGCCTCCTCAAGATCCTCATCACCACACCCATGACAACTGCTGAGTCAGAAAGGTGCTTCTCTACACTGAAAAGGATCAAGACCTTCCTGAGAAACAGCATGACACAGGATCGCCTGAACGCTCTGGCCATGCTCTCCATGGAGAAGAAACTTGTCAGGGACATTCCTGACTTTAATCAAAGGGTCATTGAGAGGTTTGCCACTCAGAAGGACAGACGGGCAAAATTCCTGTACAAATAAGATGACAGACACACACACACAGAGCAGCTCTGGCCGCATGTTTCTTTGTATATAGTTGACCTTAGCATAAAAAATCCAGTTATATATGGTACTCTAGAAAGTCTTAATAGTGTCTTTGCTAATATTACTGTATATATGTTGTTTTGTATCAATTAATTGTTGCAGTTCTGGAGCACATTAACAATTAGTCACATTTAGTATGATCATAAAATACTGTATGCTATTCTTCCAGTCAAAGGTTTGAGTTCATCCACTTGATATCCATTTCTATATTATACATCCTTTTATACAGTGTAAGATTTCCTATAAACTTTATAATAATTTCATGTTATTGTCCACTTTCCACTCTGTTCTGACAGCATGCCTGTTGCGTTGCCTGTTTACTACCAATGGTGAAAAGTTCACTTTAAATGCAAATGAAAGGCTTGGGTTTGTGTAATATGTTTTTGTGTAAGAATGCCTCAACTTTTTAATATTGGCATTAAATAATTACTGAATGTTTCACTGAGCACTGCTGTCCTGCAGTTTGTGTTAAAATATATCGCGATGGTTACAGGAAAAAAAAAGTATGGCACAGCCCCACCGAGAATATTTTTCACCAGCCGCCACTGCTGATGTGATATGAATTGTGATATTGTTTGCTATCTTCTTCAGCCCTGTTTTTAATGGAGAAGTGATGGAAGTGGCACACTCTGCATCAGAGACATTCACAGACAGTCAAAGGAAGAAGACCCCTCTTCCCCTGTGCCAACTGGTGGAGGACACAAAAATAAGTCCCTCTAATGTCCCTCATCACCTACTAGAGACCCGTAGGACCCTTACACTTAAACAATTTGATACATCTCAGTCATATATTTAACAGGCTATATTCAGTCAAGAATAATATGTTTATTGTAGTAGAGCGCTAGGGCTAGAACTATAATATGCATGCTCATGATGCTATCTGAGTTACCGTAGCCTACATTATGCAGTGTGTGATTCCTCAGGCGTTTGATAATATTTTCCACTTGTTTTGGGTTTTAATATTTACTTCATTTAGCAAATGCTCTTATCAAGAGCGACTTACAGTAGTGAGTGCATACATTTTCATACTTTTCCCCGTACTGGTCCCCCATGGGAATCAAACCCACAACCCTGGCATTGCAAGCATCATGCTCTACCAATTGAGCCACACGGGACTAAGCAGATGGTGAAGACATCTCATTTATATTATACTTTCCAGAAACCTATACCAAACTCAAGAGCAACAGTGCAATCCATGCAGAACCCTCAGGACTTCACTTCAGTGGGTTTAAACTGGGGAAGGATTATCAGAGGACCTTGGTGAGTGAAGCAAAGAGTGTTGACTGTTCCAAGAGAACAAAAGACAAAGCACTGACTTTAGATGGATTTTGCCGATATATGCACTTCATGTACCAGTACATTCTTATACAAGGCGTCATGTAATTCATCTTTGTTTTAATCTTCCTCAGAAACTTATTTAAAAAAGGTGTTTGTTTATTACTATTTGATGTCATGTTATGCATTCCGTCTATGATCTTTGATTCGTATGCGTGTCAGTGTTGATGGTTAATTCCTCCATTTTGATATTCTATGCAGCATCGTCTTGTCCCCGGACTGTCCTACACAGTGAAAGTACACTTCTGTCCTAAAGAATGGCGCTACTTCTACGACTGTATTCGGGTTCATTGCAAGGTTGGAATCCAGTGCTATGTTAATTTCTAATCAAGTTCGCATGCCGTCATGCCTGACAGTGATCTCTTCAACTTCTACTTCTAATCTATTCAACTGTCCATCAAAAGAGTGATTTGCTGTGTTTATGCATCACATGTTGTTTGTTGTCAACGTTTCTCTCCATAGTTGCTGCATGGTAAGCCTGGTCCCAGATCTGTTTGTGCTGTCTTGCAAACTTCTAAGGTCATTGTCACTCCATGGCAAACTGATCTGGAACCAGTCTACTTACTGCTAGGAGGTTCCCTCCTGTTTAGAACTCCAGGAAATGAATGCATCAGGGAGCATTGTTATTCTCTCTCAATCTCTCTCCAGGGGGAAGAGAATTTACAGGTACCAGTCCATGCCTACCCCATCATCGATGACTTGCACATCCCAACACACATCACCATACCAGCTGTCCCACTGGGCCAAAGGTGAGGTGAAGTGGACAATCGTGTCTCACTGTGCATCTTTGCCCTTTGAATAGTCTTTAAACCCACCAATGAACCTTCATAAGAGGATTGTACATGAGTTGCATGGCCACTCAAATCCCTTACAGAAAAAACACATAATTTCACATGTGAAATCATGTGTTTTTGGAACACTTCACATATGATCACGTTTCCACACGTGTAGTTTAATTTTATCACATGTTACTTTAAATGTTGTCGCAAGTTATCACATTAACTTCACATAAGATCACATATGATCACATGAAAACATGTGTTTTTGGAACACTTCACATGTGAAATTCATATGTTTTTTCCGTAAGGGATAGGCTACAGCTACAGCCTAGTCTGCTAAGTAGTTGCTAAGTGCACCAGTTTCTGAATTAGCCTGCCAGATAAACATGATGAGTGGCAACAAAGGCTTGTTTGAGGAATAAACTCAGTGTGTTATTATGGTCATGTAACGCATCATAAACATTGGTTTTTAATCATCTCTGTTGACACTAACGATGCGGTGAGCAGTCAATATATTAGAGTCCATTTGCACAGTAGATAGCTAATTGTAGTTCTCTAAGTAAGCTGTATGCTGGGGTATATGCTAGGGTCAGTAGTATTTGTCTTGCATGTTCAACAATCTTCAGTCAAAACAATACACTTGGAAAGAGAATACTTTAAAAAAAATCCAAATATAAACATATGTAAGGCCATAGAGATACAATATAATAATTATTTACATTTTACAGATTGTGACACAATCCACTTTCCACAATTTTTTATAGGAGGGCATTTTTATCTAAAAATGATTGTCTTTTGAACTGAGTGGCTGGCTGAATTTGATTTAGCTTTACATTTTATTGTAGGTCTCAATGAACATGTAGGCTGTTGTCCTTTCTCTCTGGGGCTGTGTGATATACAGTACCAGTCAAAAGTGTGGACACACCTACTCATTCAAGGGTTTTTCTTTATTTGTAAAAAAAAATTACATTGTAGAATAATAGTGAAGACATCAAAACTATGAAATAACACATATGGAATCATGTAGTAACCAAAAAAGTGATAAACAAATCAAAATATATTTTATATTTAAGATTCTTAAAATAGCCACCCTTTGCCTTGATGACAGCTTTATACACTCTTGGCATTCTCTCAACCAGCTTCACCTGGAATGCTTTTCCAACAGTCTTGAAAGAGTTCCCACATATGCTGAGCACTTGTTGGCTGCTTTTCCTTCACTCTGCCGTCCGACTCATCCCAAACCATCTCAATTGGGTTGAGGTCGGGGGATTGTGGAGGCCAGGTCATCTGATGCAGCACTCCATCACTCTCCTTCTTGGTAAAATAGCCCTTACACAGCCTGGAGGTGGGTTGGGTCATTGTCCTGTTGAAAAACAAATGATAGTCCCACTAAGCCCAAACCAGATGGGATGGCGTATTGCTGCAGAATGCTGTGGTAGCCATGCTGTCACAGTTCCCTCAGCCAGAACCCAAAAGCAGACCAGGACAAGGAGAGTTGAACGAAGGTGAGGGTTTATTAGATACGACAAAAGGTGCAGTATAATCCAGGGACAGAGCGGGCGGCGTGGTTGAGTAGTTGGGGGTGCAGTCTGGGTCCAGTGATGGCTCGGCAGCCGCCGACCATCAGGCAGAGGTGGGGTGAAGGTTCCGGACGTGTGACTGCAGGTGGAACAAAAACGGAGGTAAGAACACAAAAACTCAACAAAGTACAAAATAACAAAACTCACGCTAGAACGCTCTAACTGATACACAGAACACCTACTGTTCATGGCTAACGATCCGGCAGGAACTGGATGTTGGGCCAGAGCCTAAGAAAGGTGCTGATTAGGCCCAGGTGTGCAGATTGCTAATAGGAAGCAGGTGCGGAAACCAGAGCGCTCCCCGGAGCGTTCCCGAACCCTCGGGAAACTGGAGATTACGACCAGGACCCGACTCAGACAGCCGGGATCGTTACAGTACCCCCCCTCCGACGAACGCCACCGGGCGGACTCCCCGGAGCGCCAGGATGGAGGCGGTAAAAGTCCCTGATGAGATCCGCATCTAGGACCTGTCGCCGCGGAATCCAACTCCTCTCTTCAGGACCATACCCCTCCCAGTCCACGAGATACTGGAAACCCCGGCCCCGCCGTCTGGAATCCATAATGCGACGCACCGTGTAGGCAGGACCACCTCCGATCATCCGAGGAGGAGGAGGAGGAGGCGGAGGGGGCAACAGAGGATTGAGGAAGACAGGCTTGAGGCAGGAGACATGAAAGGTGGGATGGACTCTGAGCGTCCTCGGTAGTTTGAGTCGCACTGCCACTGGATTGATCACCTTCTCCACCACAAACGGACCAATAAACTTCGGTAACAACTTCCTAGACTCAGTCCGTAACGGAAGATCCCGTGTGGCCAACCAAACCCTATCTCCGATGGTATAGGTGGGAGCGGGGATCCGGCGACGATTCGCCTGGAGCTGATACCGGTCCGAACCTCTAAGGAGTGCCTTTCTGGCCCGATGCCAGGTCCGGTGGCAACGCCGAATATGGGCCTGAACAGAAGGCACTGAGAGCTCCTTCTCCTGAGAAGGGAACAGGGGAGGTTGGTAGCCATACAGGCACTGGAAGGGGGACATCCCAGTGGCAGATGTAGGGAGAGTATTGTGGGCATACTCAACCCAAGGCAACTGAGAGGCCCAAGAGGTGGGGTTGGAAGAGACCAGACAGCGTAGCGTGGATTCCATCTTCTGGTTGGCTCTCTCCGCCTGACCATTGGATTGGGGGTGAAACCCAGATGTGAGACTGACTGTAGCTCCAATGGCCAAACAGAAGGACTTCCAGACAGCAGAGGTAAACTGAGGGCCACGGTCGGAAACGATATCACTGGGCAAACCGTGGACCCTGAAAACCTCCCTAACCAGGATCTCGGACGTCTCCGAGGCAGAGGGAAGCTTGGCAATAGGCACAAAGTGGGCGAACTTGCTGAATCTGTCCACGATAGTCAGAACGACCGTGTTCCCCTCAGAAGCGGGCAACCCCGTGACGAAGTCCAGGGCCAGATGCGACCATGGACGCCGGGGAATAGGAAGGGGATGAAGTAGTCCAGAGCTGGGCCGATTGGTACTCTTATTCTGCGCACACACTGGACAGGCAGCAACAAAACCCCGAGTATCCTCGGCCATGGCAGGCCACCAAAACGTCTGCGAAGAAACGCCATAGTCCGAGCCACGCCGGGATGACAAGCCATCTTGCTGGCGTGGGACCATTTGAGGACAGCAGGACGAACCGACTCAGGCACAAACAACCGACCGGGTGGACCGTTACCGGGACCGGGCTGAGTCCGAAGGGCCGCCAGCACCTCCTCCTCAATCTTCCACATCACTGCTCCCACGACGCAGTTCCGGGGAAGAATAGTCTCGGTCTTGGACCCACTCTCCTCCGTCTTGGAGAACATCCGGGACAAGGCGTCCGCCTTGCCGTTCTTAGATCCAGGTCGGAACGTCAGGGCAAACTTGAATCGTCCGAAAAACAACGCCCACCTGGCCTGACGGGAGTTGAGACGTTTAGCCGATTGCACGTAAGCAAGATTCTTGTGGTCAGTCCAGACAATAAACGGTTGCTCCGCCCCCTCCAACCAGTGGCGCCACTCCTCCAAGGCAAGTTTCACCGCGAGAAGCTCCCGGTTACCCACATCGTAATTCCTCTCTGCAGGCGAAAGGCGACGAGAGTAGTAGGCGCAGGGATGGAGTTTACTGTCCGTGGAGCATCGCTGCGACAGGATGGCGCCAACTCCCACAAAGAAGAATCCTGCCCCCAGGGGTGATGACGAGGGACGAACGAGACCAGCAGCTAGGGACTCCTTGATGTAGGTCTCCAACGCCTCACGTTCAGGTCGGGAGATACTGTATAACCTTCCCTTGGGGTAGACAGCTCCAGGAACCAGGTTGATGGCACAATCATATGGTCGGTGGGGAGGAAGTGACAGAGCCTTCTGCTTACTGAAAACTTCCCCCAAATCGTGATATGTCTCGGGAACCAGGGACAAATCTGGGGGTTTAGCCTCAATCACCTGACTGGGAACCGAATGGGGGCAGGCAGTCTTGAGACAGTTAGCATGACAATCAAGGCTCCAACTCGTTACCTTGCCCGTCGCCCAATCGAACGTGGGATTGTGTTCCTTCAGCCAGGGGTATCCAAGGACCAGAGGAACATGGGAAGACGGCAGGATGAAAAATGAAATCATCTCCGAATGATTCCCCGACAACCGCATCTTAACCGGTTCAGTCCTCATCGTGATACGTGCCAGACTACTGCCGTTCAGAGTGGTCGCTTCAATGGCTTCCGGCAATTGCTCCTTGGAAAGCCCCAGCTGTTCCACCAACTCGGCATCAAGAAAGCTTCCATCGGCACCTGAATCGATAAAAGCGTTAAGCGCTAAGCTCTGATTCCTGTTCACAAGGGTAGCCGGGAAGCGGGGTCTGACAGAGGTACTGAGAGGTTGAAACTGGCTCGCTAAAAGTCCTCCCAACTTTAGCGAGCCGGGCAGTTTGACGACCGCCGGGAACAAGTGGAGATGTAATGTCCCGAGCGACCACAGTAGAGGCAGCAGTTGGTCTTACGTCTATGTTGACGCTCCTCCTTGGTTAACCCGTGCCGCCCCACTTGCATGGGTTCAGAATCGGGAGAGAGGTCCTCTCTACTAATCCTTAGTGGTGGAGAATGATCGACGTGTTCTGGTCCGCCACCCGATCCGACTGGGAACTGAGAAGCTGATCGATTGGACGGACCCCATTGCTTCTCCCTCCTTCGCTCTCGGACTCGATTATCCACCCGAATAGACAAGGCTACCAAGCTGTCCAGGTCACTAGGCTCCGGATAGGAGATCAACTCATCCTTGAGCTGCTCCGACAGGCCCTGGTAAAAGGCCGCTTGCAAAGACTCCTCGTTCCACCCACTCTCCACAGCCAACGTCTTGAACTCGATCACGAAGTCGGCCACGCTGCGAGTTCCTTGGTGAAGAGAAAACAGACGCCTAGCTGCGTCCCTCCCTCGGACGGAATGGTCGAAGAGCTTCCTCATCTCGGCCGTGAACCCCTGGTATGAAGCCATGCAGGGATCCTGTCGTTCCCAAACGGCTGAAGCCCACTCCAGCGCTCGACCACGCAGCAACTCAATCAAAAAGGCTATCCTAGCCTTGTCAGTGGCATAAGAGTAGGGCTGTAGATCGAACACTAATCCACACTGCATAAGGAAGGAACGGCATCTTCCCAGCTCCCCCTCATATTTATCCGGCGTCGGGACCCTGGGCTCACGGACGGACACAACTTCAGAAGCGGCAGGCGAGATGGGTGAAACCGGTAGTGAGTCCTCCACCGGACACTGGCGTTGGTTCTGGGCCTCCGTCAGGCCGGTAGAAAGGTTCCGAACTGACAACGCGATCTCCTGTAGTACCATGCTATGATGGCCCAACATCTTCTCCTGCTGGGTAATGGCATGGCGAACAGAGTCCAGGTCCGCTGGGTTCATAATTGGCCGGATCGTTCTGTCACAGTTCCCTCAGCCAGAACCCAAAAGCAGACCAGGACAAGGAGAGTTGAACGAAGGTGAGGGTTTATTAGATACGACAAAAGGTGCAGTATAATCCAGGGACAGAGCGGGCGGCGTGGTTGAGTAGTTGGGGGTGCAGTCTGGGTCCAGTGATGGCTCGGCAGCCGCCGACCATCAGGCAGAGGTGGGGTGAAGGTTCCGGACGTGTGACTGCAGGTGGAACAAAAACGGAGGTAAGAACACAAAAACTCAACAAAGTACAAAATAACAAAACTCACGCTAGAACGCTCTAACTGATACACAGAACACCTACTGTTCATGGCTAACGATCCGGCAGGAACTGGATGTTGGGCCAGAGCCTAAGAAAGGTGCTGATTAGGCCCAGGTGTGCAGATTGCTAATAGGAAGCAGGTGCGGAAACCAGAGCGCTCCCCGGAGCGTTCCCGAACCCTCGGGAAACTGGAGATTACGACCAGGACCCGACTCAGACAGCCGGGATCGTTACACATGCTGGTTAAGTGTGCCTTGAATTCTAAATAAATCACAGACAGTGTCACCAGCAAAGCACCATAACACCTCCTCCTCCATGCTTTACGGTGGGAACTACACATGCGGAGATCATCCGTTCACCAACACCGCGTATCACAAAGACACGGCGGTTTGAACCAAAAATCTCCAATTTGGACTCCAGATCAAAGGACAGATTTCCACCGGTCTAATGTCCATTGCTCGTGTTTCTTGGCCCAAGCAGGTCTCTTATTATTATTGGTGTCCTTTAGTAGTGGTTTCTTTGCAGCAATTCGACCATGAAGGCCTGATTCACACAGTCTCCTCTGAACAGTTGACGTTTAGATGTGTCTGTTACTTGAACTCTGTGAATCATTTATTTGGGTTGCAATTTCTGAGGCTGGTAACTCTAATGAACTTATCCTCTACAGCAGAGGTAACTCTGGGTCTTCTATTCCTGTGGTGGTCCTCATGAGAACCAGTTTCAACGTTCTTGAAATGTTCCGTATTGACTGACCTTCATGTCTTAAAGTAATGATGGACTGTCGTTTCTCTTTGCTTATTTGAGCTGTTCTTGCCATAATATGGACTTGGTCTTTTATCAAATAGGGCTATCTTCTGTATACTCCCCCTACCTTGTCACAACACAACTGATTGGCTCAAACTCATTAAGAAGGAAATAAATTCCACAAATTAACTTTTAAGAAGGCACACCTGTTAATTGAAATGCATTCCAGGTGACTACCTCATGAAGCTGGTTGAAAGAATGCCAAGAGTGTGCAAAGCTGTCATCAAGGCAAACGATGGCTATTTGAAGAATCTCAAATATAAAATATATTTTGATTTGTTTAACACTTCTTTGGTTACTACATGTTTCCATATGTTATTTCATAGTTTTGATGTCTTCACTATTATTCTACAATGTAAAAAAATTAAGAAAAACCCTTGAATGAGTAGGTGTGTCCAAACTTTGACTGGTGGTGTATATGCTTGTTATCTTTGACCTTTGACCTGTCTTTGACCTTCCAGTGTCAGCCATGTGATCCCTCTGAGCTGCAGCTGTCCCATTGACTTTGAGTTCCAGGTGTACATCATCCAGCCACACAAGGCCTTCTCGGTCCAGCCCCTGTCAGGTAACTCCAATCAGCAGACTTGGTAGCACTTTACATTAGGCCACTGAATAAAGTAGTAATCACACAGTCCTTAACAAGATAGCAACAACATCCTACCTGCTCACTCAGACAGACAGTGAGGAAAACCCCTGTATTATTCTATCTACAGTAGGTATATATTATTTGATTAATGTATTAATCCTGTGAGTCTATTTGCCAGATATGTATCAATTAATTGTTTTATATTTGATGGTAGGATAATTTCTGGTTCACAATAAGGTTCCAGCTATGTTTTTGTGTTAGTTCCTTGAGGTGATTAGTTAAAACTTTGAACCGCATAAAACATTTTTTGCTGGCTCCCAGAGACCCAGACTCACCTGTATAAACTCACGTAATATTATTAGCTGATTACCTAGCCCTGACCTGTGATTCCTCAACATCACCATCATGTCTTGTGTCTGAATTACTGTGGAAAGATGCTCATAGTCTGCAACTGCCACCTTGACACAAAGCAGTCAGGGACTCAGTGCATCTAGCACAGGGGGAGCTGTGTTGTTTTGTCTCTGGCATGGATGGTGACGCTTTCCAGGCAATGCGTGATGATGGATTGCCGGGGGTTACGCAAATAGCCTAGTACTCAGACTGGGTAGAGATGTCTGAAAAAGTATCTCTCTATGTTTCCCATGGTTTGAGGGTATTGAAGTGTTGAGTTTAGGTAGGCCTACGTATTGTTTTCCTTTAACAAATGCGTTACATTCAAGACCGGTATAATCCTTTGTTTGTGTGTGATTCTAGGAGTGATTCCAGCCAATGGGAAGGTGGAGGTGACCGTCACATTCAGGCCGTTCCAGTATGACACGTCCCAGGTCACTCTACAAGTGGTCATCTCCCAGTTCAATTCCAAACCCTACGTCCGCACCCTCAGCGGGTCCTCCTCGCCCCACCTGCCTCTCAGGTATCTCAGATCCATTTTGAAATGTTACAGGTTAATTCATCAAACATTATATTGAATTATGTCACTTTTACCAGGTCATAGTTACAATGACAAGACTGGTATATATACCAGTCTTTTATTTATATATATATATATATATATGGTCAGCAAAGTTCCTGTTTTCTTGGTTTGTATCACGTTATTGCTTGTTATTTGGTGTCATTGTGAGTTCCATCAATTAATGCACTGAGCCAAATATATTTATTTTACTGATAAGAATGGAAACGTGATTGTTAAGTGGTTACGCACATTTCATAGAGCAACTGCTGAGAGAGAGACCAAGTGCTGCACATGTACTGTATTGAAACTCTCCATCTGCAAACTTTGAAAATGGAAATTGTACAAACATTTAGAGAGATAAAAATGAACCCTTGCAGTGAAGAACCATACAAGTGCATACTGTTCCATTTTCTTATAATCAAATATTTATCTGTTTTTAAGTGTGTATATACCACATTAGGATTTTTACGGTTGATAGATACTTGAATCATTTTTTTTCTAAATGTTTTATAATGATGCATTCTGTGTATCTACATTTTTCAAAAAATGCACATATATGGTTCTTCTGCACGATTCAAATGATGATGATACCCTTCTGTTCCATTGATTTCTGTTCATGGCTAACTTCTTTGTTTAGTCTTGGGCTACAGACTCAAAACCACACACAGTCACTTATACTGATAAACAGGTTGTTCTTGTTTCGAGTCTGTATATAAAATATAATTTTTGATTCAGTTCCCATGAGAAAATGGGTGTACTCCATCACTGACAGTGGACGAGTTTTACTCCCCTGTGTTATGACTGAAATAAGTTAATGATTCATCAAGCAAGGGAACTGCAGTCATATCAAAATGCATTGGTATCCAATCCATTCAATGTGTGTGCTTTGGATCAAATATTCCCATGTTTACTTCTCCCTGGACCCGCAATAAAAGTGTATTATTGAAATTTTACTGCAGTGGGCTAAACAGGGTCACGCAGAGTGTTTCTTGGTAGTCTTAAACAAATCTACTTTGAAACAAAAGTATACACCTCACACACATGGTTATGGGCTTTAAAAAAAGAAGACACCTGTACCATGTCAGATATAGAGTTGAATTGTATTACATTTTGAGTTTGCATCCCAATATTACACATCACAGAAGACTGAAATATTACAAAACCGTTTGACAGAGAAACACATGATTTTCCACTGGCTTTTTGAAATACTGTTGTGAATTGTGAAATTATAAAAAAAATATTAATAACATTCCACCGATGAGGCCACTAGAGGGCAATTTGGTCATTTGACTGCAGGAAACATGCTACATACATTTATTGGTGTTGTTTCTGACCCAGTCAACAGGAGAAAGACATGGGACATGCAAGAGAAGTTCTGTTTGTTGACAGTCGAGGGCCTCCACCTGTCTCCTTGATACAGCCTCTGACCAAAACCAAGCAGAGGTCAATGCGGACACCTGAAAAGTCAAAGGTAATGCAAGCATTTAACTCCTGCTGTACTTACCAAGGGTGTGTTATTGGATGCTAGCATGCTAGTTAGCTATGGCATCATAGTTAGCTAGCTGAATAAAGTAAGTTGAGTCTATTCCTTGAAACATTGAACCGCTGTAGTTTGCAACAATTCTCATTTCTAAAGTGGAAGTTGGGAGAGTTTTATTCGGGTGTTTCAGTGAAACAATTATAGTTTCTGAGGTGGAAGTTGGGAGAGTTATATTTGGGAGTTGTGGTGAGGGAGGCCCCGCTCTCTCCTTTCCCAGATGTTTAGTTCATTTGCTACAGCCTGTCAACTATGCCTCTGCCTATCCCTGTTCTCTCCTCTCCGCACAGGCTACACAAACGCCTCACACCGCGTGGCTGCTGCCTCTCTAACCTGGTGGTCCCTGCACGCACCACACACCTGGAGTTCCAGGTCTCAGGCAGCCTCTGGAACTACCGTTCTGCTGCCAACAAGGCTGACTTCATCCCAGCCTATGCTACCCTCCAGTCCCTCGACTTCCTGGCGCTGACGGAAACATGGATTACCACTGAAAACACTGCTACTCCTACTGCTCTCTCCTCGTCTGACCATGTGTTCTCGCATACCCCGAGAGCATCTGGTCAGAGGGGTGGTGGCACAGGAATCCTCATCTCTCCCAAGTGGACATTCTCAATTTTTCTCCTAACCCATCTGTCTATCTCCTCATTTGAATTCCATGCTGTCACAGTCACTAGCCCATTTAAGCTTAATATCCTTGTCATCTATCGCCCTCCAGGTTCCCCTGGAGAGTTCATCAATGAGCTTGACGCCTTGATAAGTTCCTTTCCTGAGGATGGCTCACCCCTCACAGTTTTGGGGGATTTCAACCTCCCTACATCTACATTTGACTCATTTCTCTCTGCCTCCTTCTTTCCACTCCTCTCCTCTTTTGACCTCACCCTCTCACCGTCCCCCCCTACTCACAAGGCAGGCAATACGCTTGACCTCATCTTTACTAGATGCTGCTCTTCTACTAATCTCACTGCAACTCCCCTCCATGTCTCCGACCACTACTTTGTATCCTTTTCTCTCTCGCTCTCCTCCAACACTACTCACTCTGCCCCTACACAGATGGTAATGCGCCGCCGCAACCTTCGCTCTCTCTCTCCCACTACTCTCTCCTCTTCCATCCTATCATCTATTCCCTCTGCTCAATCCTTCTCCCTCCAATCTCCTGATTCTGCCTCCTCAACCCTCTTCTCCTCCCTTTCTGCATCCTTTGACTCTCTGTGTCCCTATCCTCCCGGCCGGCTCGGTCCTCCCCTCCAGCTCCGTGGCTTGATGACTCATTGCGAGCTCACAGAACAGAGCTCCGGGCAGCTGAGCGGAAATGGAAGAAAACTAGACTCCCTGCGGACCTGGCATCTTTTCACTCCCTCCTCTCTACATTCTCTTCATCTGTTTCTGCTGCTAAGGCCACTTTCTACCACTCTAAATTCCAAGCATCTGCCTCTAACCCTAGGAAGCTCTTTGCCACATTCTCCTCCCTGCTGAATCCCCCCTCCTCCCTCTCTGTGGATGACTTCGTCAACCACTTTGAAAAAGGTTGACGACATCCGATCCTCGTTTGTTAAGTCTAATGACACTGCTGGTCCTGCTCACACTGCCCTACCCTATGCTTTGACTTCTTTCTCCCCTCTCTCTCCAGATAAAATCTCGCGACTTGTGACTGCAGGCCGCCCAACAACCTGCCCGCTTGACCCCATCCCCTCCTCTCTTCTCCAGACCATCTCCGGTGACCTTCTCCCCTACCTCACCTCGCTGATCAACTCATCCTTGACCGCTGGCTATGTCCCTTCCGTCTTCAAGAGAGCGAGAGTTGCACCCCTTCTCAAAAAACCAACACTTGATCCCTCTGATGTCAACAACTACAGACCAGTATCCCTTCTTTCTTTTCTTTCCAAAACTATTGAGCGTGCCGTCTTTAGCCAACTCTCTTGCTATCTCTCTCAGAATGACCTTCTTGACCCAAACCAGTCAGGTTTCAGGACTGGTCATTCAACTGAGACTGCTCTTCTCTGTGTCACGGAGGCTCTCCGCACTGCTAAAGCTAACTCTCTCTCCTCTGCTCTTGTCCTTCTAGACCTGTCTGCTGCCTTTGATACTGTGAACCATCAGATCCTCCCTCTCCACCCTCTCCGAGCTGGGCATCTCCGGCGCGGCTCACTCTTGGATTGCGTCCTACCTGACCGGTCGCTCCTACCAAGTGGCGTGGCGAGAAGCTGTCTCCGCACCACGTGCTCTCACCACTGGTGTCCCCCAGGGCTCAGTTCTAGGCCCTCTCCTATTCTCGCTATACACCAAGTCACTTGGCTCTGTCATATCCTCACATGGCCTCTCCTATCATTGCTACGCTGACGATACACAACTAATCTTCTCCTTTCCCCCTTCTGATAACCAGGTGGCGAATCGCATCTCTACATGTCTGGTAGACATATCAGTATGGATGACGGATCACCACCTCAAGCTGAACCTTGGCAAGACGGAGCTGCTCTTCCTCCCGGGGAAGGACTGCCCGTTCCATGATCTCGCCATCATGGTTGACAACTCCGTTGTGTCCTCCTCCCAGAGTGCGAAGAGCCTTGGCATGACCCTGGACAACACCCTGTCGATCTCCGCTAACATCAAGGCGGTGACCCGATCCTGCAGGTTCATGCTCTACAACATTCGGAGAGTACGACCCTGCCTTACACAGGAAGCGGCACAGGTCCTAATCCAGGCACTTGTCATCTCCCGTCTGGATTACTGCAACTCGCTGTTGGCTGGGCTCCCTGCCTGTGCCATTAAACCCCTACAACTCATCCAGAATGCCGCTGCCCGTCTGGTGTTCAACCTTCCCAAGTTCTCTCACGTCACCCCGCTCCTCCGCACACTCCACTGGCTTCCAGTTGAAGCTCGCATCTGTTACAAGACCATGGTGCTTGCCTACGGAGCTGTGAGGGGAACGGCACCTCCGTACCTTCAGCCTCTGATCAGTCCCTACACCCAAACGAGGGCATTGCGTTCATCCACCTCTGGCCTGCTGGCTCCCCTTCCTCTGCGGAAGCATAGTTCCCACTCAGCCCAGTCAAAACTGTTCACTGCTCTGGCACCCTAATGGTGGAACAAGCTCCCTCACGGCGCCAGGACGGCGGAGTCGCTCACCACCTTCCGGAGACATTTGAAACCCCACCTCTTTAAGGAATACCTGGGATAGGATAAAGTAATCCTTCTACCCCCCCCCCCACCCTAAAAAATAAAAAATAAAATAAAATAAATAAATTGTAAAGTGGTTATCCCACTGGCTATAGGGTGAATGTACCAATTTGTAAGTCCTCCCGAGTGCCACTAGAGATCCTGGTTCGAATCCAGGCTCTGTCGTAGCCGGCCGCGACCGGGAGACCCATGGGGCGGCGCACAATTGGCCCAGCGTCGTCCAGGGTAGGGGAGGGAATGGCCGGCAGGGATGTAGCTCAGTTGGTAGAGCATGGCATTTGTAATGCCAGGGTTGTGGGTTCGATTTCAGTATAAAAAAATTAAAATGTATGCACTCACTAACTGTAAGTCGCTCTGGATAAGAGCGTCTGCTAAATGACTAAAATGTAAATGTAAATGGATAAGAGCGTCTGCTAAATGACGTAAATGTAAATGTGCATTTCCAGAAAGCCTTCTAGCTAACATCACACCTTATTTATCTTGAAAACCCAGCTGCACAGAGATAGAGTCATGCTAGAAATAAACTACAATGGTAGCTACAAGGCTTTTAAGAAACTCACTCCAGTTCATTTAGCAGACCATTTAGCAGACTAAGCGTATTGCAACGCTTCACTGGATCAATCTGAAACTTTGCATACACACTGCTGCCATCTAGTGTCCAAAATCTAAATTGCGCCTAAACAGCATTATTATATTGTGGCCTTTCTCTTGCATTTCAAAGATGAAGGAACAAAAGAATATATAGAAAACACATGATTTTTTGTTTGTATTATCTTTTCCCAGATCTAATGTGTTATATTCTCCTACATTCATTTCACATTTTCACAAACTTCAAAGTGTTTCCTTTAAAATGGTATCAAGAATATGCATATCCTTGCTTCAGGTCCTGAGCTACAGGCATTTAGATTTGGGTATGTCATTTAGGCAAAAGAAAGTGTACGATCCTTAAGAGGTTAATGATATACAGTGGGGGAAAAAAGTATTTAGTCAGCCACCAATTGTGCAAGTTCTCCCACTTAAAAAGATGAGAGAGGCCTGTAATTTTCATCATAGGTACACGTCAACTATGACAGACAAATTGAGAAAAAAAAATCCAGAAAATCACATTGTAGGATTTTTTATGAATTTATTTGCAAATTATGGTGGAAAATAAGTATTTGGTCACCTACAAACAAGCAAGATTTCTGGCTCTCACAGACCTGTAACTTCTTCTTTAAGAGGCTCCTCTGTCCTCCACTCGTTACCGGTATTAATGGCACCTGTTTAAGCTTGTTATCAGTATAAAAGACACCTGTCCACAACCTCAAACAGTCACACTCCAAACTCCACTATGGCCAAGACCAAAGAGCTGTCAAAGGGCACCAGAAACAAAATTGTAGACCTGCACCAGGCTGGGAAGACTGAATCTGCAATAGGTAAGCAGCTTGGTTTGAAGAAATCAACTGTGGGAGCAATTATTAGGAAATGGAAGACATACAAGACCACTGATAATCTCCCTCGATCTGGGGCTCCACGCAAGATCTCACCCCGTGGGGTCAAAATGATCACAAGAACGGTGAGCAAATATCCCAGAACCACACGGGGGGACGTAGTGAATGACCTGCAGAGAGCTGGGACCAAAGTAACAAAGCCTACAATCAGTAACACACTACGCCGCTAGGGACTCAAATCCTGCAGTGAAAGACTTTTCCCCCTGCTTAAGCCAGTACATGTCCAGGCCCGTCTGAAGTTTGCTAGAGTGCATTTGGATGATCCAGAAGATCATTGGGAGAATGTCATATGGTCAGATGAAACCAAAATATAACTTTTTGGTAAAAACTCAACTCATCGTGTTTGGAGGACAAAGAATGCTGAGTTGCATCCAAAGAACACCATACCTACTGTGAAGCATGGGGGTGGAAACATCATGCTTTGGGGCTGTTTTTCTGCAAAGGGACCAGGACGACTGATCCGTGTAAAGGAAAGAATGAATGGGGCCATGTATCGTGAGATTTTGAGTGAAAATCTCCTTCCATCAGCAAGGGCATTGAAGATGAAACGTGGCTGGGTATTTCAGCATGACAATGATCCCAAACTCACCGCCCGGGCAACGAAGGAGTGGCTTCGTAAGAAGCATTTCAAGGTCCTGGAGTGGCCTAGCTAGTCTCCAGATCTCAACCCCATAGAAAATCTTTGGAGGGAGTTGAAAGTCCGTGTTGCCCAGCGACAGCCCCAAAACATCACTACTCTAGAGGAGATCTGCATGGAGGAATGAGCCAAAATACCAGCAACAGTGTGTGAAAACCTTGTGAAGACTTACAGAAAACGTTTGACCTGTGTCATTGCCAACAAAGGGTATATAACAAAGTATTGAGAAACTTTTGTTATTGACCAAATACTTATTTTCCACCATAATTTGCAAATAACTTCATAAAAAATCCTACAATGTGATTTTCTGGATTTCTTTTCCTCATTTTGTCTGTCATAGTTGACGTGTACCTATGATGAAAATTACAGGCCTCTCTCATCTTTTTAAGTGGGAGAAGTTGCACAATTGGTGGCTCACTAAATACTTTTTTTCCTCACTGTATACCCATTTGATTCTTGAAGAATATAATTATAAATGCCTCATGATCTTAATTCAACTGTCATATGTATCCCATCAGAACCCAAAATAGAAGCTTGTTTTACTGCAATGTGTGTAAACAATGTAAATGTAATGAAAACAACACTGTATAACCTTAAAACATGGTTAAAACTGTAATTTTGATATCATGGATGGCCATCTCTGTCTGAATTTGAGAGTGGTTATATTTCTCCAGGCCCATCCCTTAGTTTTTTACCAAAAGAGAGGTAGGGTGCCCGCTTTGTTATTGTTTCAATTAAGGATTCTATCTTTAAAAGGTCTCAGTATAATGTTTTCTCCAATACATTCTGAGAACATTAAAAGGGATTCAATTTATACTGTACCTTCCAGCTTTTTTGCTTTGATAACAGGTTTTGCTCTTTAAAGTTGTTCTCACCTGACTGTCTCCATGTTGATTATATGTTGTTAAGGCTGATGCAGACGGGTTTTACGTGGGCGATGATTATGGATATTTCCACTGGAATGAAGAACATGGCCATTGGGGTAAGCATTTCACACCTCTGTTGGGTCTTGGTTTAATCATTGTATTACCATTCCTTTATGGAAATGAGAGGATCAAGCTTCTGCTCTCATTCTTTTTACAGAGAGGTGGATCCTAAACAACAACGAGTACAACTATGAGTATGCGTACAAGTATGACCAGGATCAACCTGGTCAAGGGGCCAAATGGGAAATAGAGGCTGGTTCTTCTCAGATTGTCGATGCTCCTGCCCATCTCCCCCTCCCTACTTCCTCTGATCTCCCTCAGCAGAGCCCACAGGAGCAGCCTGGATTCCTCGCAGCATCCCCTTGGCCTCTTGCAAAGTAAGCACTTTGTTCGTTAACACAGCATTGACATCTGCACAGCTACACAATCCACCAGATACATTCATTTTGGGATTTGGAGTACTATGATTACACTGCCTTTACAGTGAAGTTGATTGAGATGTTGGACCAATGTAATGGAGTTTCAGATTACCTGGATTACCCAGAGTACCTAGATTGAGTTCAGATCTGAAATATAAAAGACTGTTTCGTATCCACGGTATGAAGCCTCTTTCCACACATTCTAAACAACCTGGTGTGTTTCCTCTCCTGTAGCGTTGGGACTCTTGAGGAGATGATTGAGATTGCATGGCAGAAGTGTCAGGAGTACCAATCTAAGTTCTTCATGTGGTATTGTGTTACCCTGTTGTGCACACAGAGTAGGGCACAGGTACGTTTATTCGTTGGATGAGACAGCAGAGTTAGAATGAATGATGAGGGAGGGGATGATTATTATGGTTTGCATATTCATAAGTAAGCAAACAGATATGTTTTAGGCCATGCGTCTATTACATGGTAATTGATTATATGTTGTTTCTGGACTTAACTTCTCTTTCTATACCACTATCTATAGCCCATCTCTCCACCAGTGAAGCCCATCGTGGCTGAGCTGCCCATCTCTCCACCAGTGAAGCCCATCGTGGCTGAGCTGCCCATCTCTCCACCAGTGAAGCCCATCATGGTTGAGCTTCCCATCTCTCCACCAGTGAAGCCCATTGTGGTTGAGCTTCCCATCTCTCCACCAGTGAAGCCCATCGTGGTTGAGCTGCCCATCTCTCCACCAGTGAAGCCCATCGTGGCTGAGCTGCCCATCTCTCCACCAGTGAAGCCCATCATGGTTGAGCTTCCCATCTCTCCACCAGTGAAGCCCATCGTGGCTGAGCTGCCCATCTCTCCACCAGTGAAGCCCATCATGGTTGAGCTTCCCATCTCTCCACCAGTGAAGCCCATCTTGGTTGAGCTTCCCATCTCTCCACCAGTGAAGCCCATCGTGGCTGAGCTGCCCATCTCTCCACCAGTGAAGCCCATCATGGTTGAGCTTCCCATCTCTCCACCAGTGAAGCCCATTGTGGTTGAGCTGCCCATCTCTCCACCAGTGAAGCCCATTGTGGCTGAGCTGCCCATCTCTCCACCAGTGAAGCCCATCATGGTTGAGCTTCCCATCTCTCCACCAGTGAAGCCCATTGTGGTTGAGCTGCCCATCTCTCCACCAGTGAAGCCCATCGTGGCTGAGCTTCCCATCTCTCCACCAGTGAAGCCCATCTTGGTTGAGCTTCCCATCTCTCCACCAGTGAAGCCCATCGTGGCTGAGCTGCCCATCTCTCCACCAGTGAAGCCCATCATGGTTGAGCTTCCCATCTCTCCACCAGTGAAGCCCATTGTGGTTGAGCTGCCCATCTCTCCACCAGTGAAGCCAATCATGGTTGAGCTTCCCATCTCTCCACCAGTGAAGCCCATCGTGGTTGAGCTTCCCATCTCTCCACCAGTGAAGCCCATCATGGTTGAGCTTCCCATCTCTCCACCAGTGAAGCCCATCGTGGCTGAGCTGCCCATCTCTCCACCAGTGAAGCCCATCATGTTTGAGCTTCCCATCTCTCCACCAGTGAAGCCCATCGTGGCTGTGCTGCCCATCTCTCCAATTATGAAGCATGTCATGTTTGAGCTGAAGGGTCTGCTGAAGCAACATAAAAAAAGACAAAAAGACATGGAAACTTCAGTTCCACAGACCAAAACTACTCCACCTCCTCCCTGCCTATCGGATTATTTCCCTCCACCACAGGGTTGCCAAAGGGCCCAGAATTGGTTCGATTCACCTCCACCACAGGGTTGCCAAAGGGCCCAGAATGTCTTCCATTCACCTCCACCACAGGGTTGCCAAAGGGCCCAGAATGTCTTCCATTCACCTCCACCACAGGGTTTCCAAAGGGCCAAGGATTTCAAATATTCAATTTATCCAGGTACAACTACCAAAGCTGGGCCTGGAATATCAGACACTGCCCTGGCTCACATTCTCAGACCTCTCTCACCGATGTGTGTGCCGGAAGGTAAGTGACCTTTTGGATAGTAAATATCCTCTCTACTCTTGTAACAAGCCTGATTGGGCTGGTGAGCAAAATTATGTCCACCATTGACTACTCTATATCCTAACAGGGTTCAGACTTCAATTAATGTTTTTTTTCTCTAGCACAGGGTTTACATTTAGTTAACAATTGATTAAGACTCTCCTGAATTGTGTTCAGATTATGGTGAATCGGACTCTGTTGGGATCACATGTCCACCCCTGGGACTTCTACGTTTGTTGACTCTTCCCCTGGACATTTTAAGGCTATTTTTAGGTACTACATGATTTTATCCAGCTCACCTTTTTGCCACAACAATCCAAATTAATCTATTTTAGTCAATGTAATTCTGAGGTTGATATAAGTGCACCTTTTCAACAGTAAACTATGTTTGTGGTAAGGGATGTCACTAATTTTCTCTTTCTCACATAGGCTATTTTGCCAGAAAAAAAGGATGCAGTGGAGCATAGCATACTTAGAAAAAATTAATAAACTCAAGCATCTTGTGCTTATAATACTTCTTATAAAATCCAATGAGACAAAGTTTGCTTATGCCTGTTATTTATTAATTGTAACTACAGTAGATGTTAAACCAGCACTCCCACACTATCAGTCCATTGGATACCAAAGATACCAAAATTATGTGTGAATCCGTAGCCAGTTTAAATGTTTGTATTTCTGTGATATTGGTAGGTTTTTCTAAGAGGAATAAACCCACACAAATAAGGTGATGGACATCCCATATAAAGATTACATTGCCCACATAATTGATGTCCTGCTTTTCCCACCATTGCATGTGAAAACATAATTTCTCTATCTCAGACACGAAAAGAGTGATTCAACCTAACACTATCAGAGTCCCATTGTTGATAGACTAACACGTGGAGGACGTGAGCTGATGCTGGCTGCTGGCACAATGTCAGATCCAGACATATCCCTTAGGAGGTGGGTGGACTTGAGCTATCATTTCATCAGCAACAGGCCTGGCTATCTCCAAGACAGATTCAATCTCATGTTATCACTTTAGCTATCTGGATTATCTCGCTAATCTCGAAATCCAAAATGATATAGTAACAGGTCACTGAAAACGTACACATAAAGAGATTAGTGGTCATCAAAGTATGTAGGTTTGCATTAGAGTAATTTCAAGTCCAGATCAAACAGTTCCTCAAAGAGAAGGACAACATAACATGGTTGACCCACATCAGAGTAACTGCATAACTCAAGGCGATGTAGAGTTTCTGAGTGGCCAAAGACATGGCAAGCTGTTGTGTTTGAAAAGGAAAGGAATCTCCGGTACACTGGTTCTCGTATGATCCACAATGTGTATAATGGATCTCAAAACTCCCCTCTGTTTTCTATATATAGCATCCATTACATTTCAATCAATCAAAGAAATGCACCACACCACTCACATAAGAATACAAGTAAAATGTATGAGCTTTTATCTGAGGATCAATTGTATATTAAGTTGGACCTGTTTCATTTAGCACAAGTGAAACCAAACTCTTATCTGTGCTCCATCCAGTTCAGTAGAAACACATTTGTTTCCATCAACAAAGGATAAATGCTTACTGCCTCATTACTCACATGGCTGCTGATGTGACCTTTCCCAGGGATTTGTACAATACACCTTTGGGCGATAACAAAACAAGGGAAAGAGGACGGGATGGTGCACCACTATCCATGCTATGGAGGTCATGGCAATGAACTGCTGCCCTGTGATACAGTCATTAGGTACAATGTCCCTAATCACACAACTCGTCAGGAGGATGCTATGTTTTCAGAGGCCAATGGAGGTAGAGGACTCAATCAAACGTCACATAGCCCAGCATATCCAACCTTAGTTAGGAACATGCAGAATATTTTTTACAATTTTTATTTCACCTTTATTTGACCTGGTAAGCCAGTTGAGAACAAGTTCTCATTTACAACTGCGAACTGGCCAAGATAAAGCAAAGCAGTGCGATAAAAACAACAACAGAGTTACATATGGGGTAAAACAAAACATAAAGTCAAAAATACAACAGAAAATATATATACAGTGTGTGCAAATGTAGCAAGTTATGGAGGTAAGGCAATAAATAGGCTATAGTGCAAAAAATTACAATTAGTATTAACACTGGAATGATAGATGTGCAAGAGATGATGTGCAAATAGAGATACTGGGGTGCAAATGAGCAAAATAAATGACAATATGGGGATGAGGTAGTTGGGTGGGCTAATTTCAGATGGGCTGTGTACAGGTGCAGTGATCGGTAAGGTGCTCTGACAACTGATGCTTAAAGTTAGTGAGGGAGATAAGAGTCTCCAGCTTCAGAGATTTTTGCAATTCGTTCCAGTCATTGGCAGCAGAGAACTGGAAGGAATGGCGGCCAAAGGAGGTGTTGGCTTTGGGGATGACCAGTGAGATATACCTGCTGGAGCGCATACTACGGGTGGGTGTTGCTATGGTGACCAATGAGCTAAGATAAGGGGATTTGCCTAGCAGTGATTTATAGATTATCTGGACCCAGTGGGTTTGGCGACGAATATGTAGTAAGGACCAGCCAACAAGAGCGTACAGGTCACAGTGGGGGGTAGTATATGGGGCTTTGGTGCCAAAATGGATGGCACTGTGATAGACTACATCCAATTTGCTGAGTAGAGTGTTGGAGGCTATTTTGTAAATTACATCGCCGAAGTCAAGGATCGGTAGGATAGTCAGTTTTACGAGGGCATGTTTGGCAGCATGAGTGAAGGAGGCTTTGTTGCGAAATAGGAAGCGATTCTAGATTTAACTTTGGATTGGAGATTCTTAATGTGAGTCTGGAAGGAGAGTTTATAGTCTAACCAGACTCTAGGTCAGACCCGTCGAGAGTAGTGATTCTAGTCGGGTGGGCGGGTGCCAGCAGCGTTCGATTGAAGAGTATGCATTTAGTTTTACTAGTGTTTAAGAGCAGTTGGAGGCTACTGAAGGAGTGTTGTATGGCATTGAAGCTCATTTAGAGGTTTGTTAACACAGTGTCCAATGAAGGGCCAGATGTATACAAAATGGTGTCGTCTGCGTAGAGGTGGATCTGAGAGTCACCAGCAGCAAGAGCGACATCATTGATATACACGGAGAAAAGAGTTGGCCCAAGAATTGAACCCTGTGGCACCCCCATAGAGACTGCCATAGGTCCAGACAACAGGCCCTCCGATTTGACACATTGAACTATATCTGAGAAGTAGTTGGTGAATAATAATAACTGGTACAATGCAATACATTTTTTGAAATTATGTGATTCAAATGAGCAATGCCCATTGAAATATCATCAGCAAAATGTCAGCAAAATTAAAGATCGAATCCCAGCTAAACACAGCATTTGACATTGATCTGCGCCACTCTCTGTGTATGTGTCCGATATTTACACATTGAACATGCGTTGCTACTGCTGATAAATAACTTAACACCTCACTACAAGCAAACTGAATGTGACAATGGTTATCTGCTGCTGGTAGGCAAATGCATTATTCTCCCCAATTGGTAGTTACAGTCTTGTCCCATCGCTGCAACTCCCGTACGGACTCGAGAGAGAGGCGAAGGTCCATTGCCACACATCCTCCGAAACACGACCCCGCCAAGCCGCTCTGCTTCTTGACACACTGCTCACTTAACCCGGAAGCCAGCCGCACCAATGTGTCGGCGGGAAACACTGTACAACTGGCGACCGATGTCAGCGTGCATGCGCCCAGCCCGCCGCAAGGAGTTGCTAGAGCACAACGGGACAAGGACATCCCGGCCGACCAAACCCTCCCCTAACCAGGATGACGCTGAGCCAATTGTGCGCCACCTCATGGGTCTCCCGGTCGCAGCCAACTGCGACACAGCCTGGGATCGAACCCAGGTCTGTAGTGACACCTCTAGCACTGCGATGCAGTGCCTTAGACCACTGCGCCACTCAGGAGGCCAGCAAATGCATTCTTACAGTTGTTGGCATGAAGGGAAATCTTAGATGTTAAAATAGACTGAAACATAGGCTAATGTATATGAAATATGTATACAATCTTCATGAAAAAAATGTGGTCCTGTATCAAAGACAGTCATTTATTTCCAATGAATCACATTAAATGCTCTGTGATTTATAGATTACAAGATGGATCAGTGTGATATTACACTCCAAATCTGTCACGGACGGCTGCTGATGGTCATATATTTGTGTGATTCTGTGATCAAGGCTGAGGCTTTCCACAGAAATCCCAGCTTTCCACGCTCATCTTGACCGACGGATCCGGGAAGGTTACAGTAATACGGAGGAGCAGCCAGGGCTTGGGAGCAAGGCAGGCGGGGAAATAGTTCGGACATGCCTGGCATCCAACATGAGCCCAGATAGAGCTGTCTGCTGAGATGAAAGTTAACCACAAACACTGATGCCATAACGGATCTCGGAGTGTAAAGTCAGAGTTTAAAGTGGCCTAAAATGCTGCAGCAATATAAGGCGGTGGCTGACAGAAATGTCTTCATAACCATCTTATGAAATGGAACGGACTGCTACAGTCGTTGGTTAATTGTCTTTAGCCTACTTACATTATGTAGGCCTATGCACTGTAGCCTTGAATCAAGTAGCCTTGAATCTCCTGAATCTGGATAGAGACAAAACCTTGTCATATCTCATTCTCATTAGATCACTTATCATTTCATAGGAGTGGCATGGCACTGGAGTCACATAACATTCAGATGTAGCCTACTCATGTCAAAACAAATTGCACAATCAATGTCACATGACCTTCCAAAATTAGATTACAATATCTTCATCATAGGTCATAGTCACAAAATGACAGTTTCAATTCCAGTGCTTTACTTTACTTCAACATCCCAAGTGTTAGCCATCAATAACCATAATTTACAAATGGATGGAAAATCGACAAATGTAGGTTATGTGAGGAGAGAGAGAGAGAGAGAGAGAGAGAGAGAGAGGAAAAGAAAAAAAGGGAGAAAAAAAAACATGTAAGCCAGAAGGATACATTTAACCTTCTACAGCTGGCAAAGGCAGACTGTTACAGCTGTGTTGACAGCCTCTGACCTGCAGTCAAATCTCCCTTTTACTTTTAGTGGGCCTATGTTTTTAATTTACAGTAAATCCCAGGGCTGACTTTTAACAACAGCATTTAAGATCCCCATGGAAAATAAACTTGTGATACAGCAAGCCAAACATCCAATGTAAAATTAATGCACCACAGAGAACATCTTGAAATAAAAATTCTAAATACCCATAGACACTGCAATCAATTTACATAAGAGTCAGAGCTTTTCGAACCATGTTAATTATGGGTTGTCTACTGTCTTCTTGCTAGGAATAACTTATACTGTAGCTACTGTTAACTTAATGGGCCAGTCCTAGCCTACTGTAGGTCAGCTCTCATGTCAGTTTGGCGAGGAACTTATCTTCTTCACACAGAGGCGCGGTTGGGGTGGGGACAGATTTCTGCGTCACAAAGTTATGAGCATAGGACAAAAATACACAGACGTCAAGAAAGGAGGTGAGCCAACCAAGATGAATTAAAAAGTTATTTGTGTCTACTGTTTTGCTGTAGCTAGTTAGTTAAAGTATACATAGGACATTTATAGAAGTTGACCAATTTTGTCGAAAATAGTTGGTACTTCTGTGTTCTATATTTTTGCCCAAATGTTAGCTAGCTAACTTTCTTAGCTAGCTAGCATTGCGTTCAACCAAGCAAGGACAGGTAGGTAGCCAGCTCAGCTAGCTAACTGTTAGCTAGCTAACATGAGTTCTCCTTTGGAGTAGGAGTAGCTAGCTAGAATATCAATTTGCGTAGCCCTGGCTTCAATACCTCATTGTCTAAGTATTGGAGGCAGTACACCTGCAAGAGGTGTGCACAAATAAAGGATGTCTAGCTAGTAACTTCGTTAGCCTGCGAGGAGGAGGAGGAGTAGTAGTAGTAGTAGTAGTAGTAGTAGTAGTAGTAGTAGTAGTAGTAGTAGTAGTGTTAGTTAGTTAGTTAGTTAGTTAGTTAGTTAGTTAGTTAGTTAGTTAGCTAGCTAGCTATAGCAGTTATAAGCAGGTTGCATTAGCTAGCTAGCTTATCAGTGTTAATTTGTGTCAATAACAAAATCATCTTTACATTGAATGCTGCACAGACACAATTGTCTATTGATAGACATGTGACACTGTTAGTGACCTTTTGTTTTTTTCAGCGCAGGACAGGATGCCCCAGGAGGAGATGAAGAAGCCTCTAATATGGGGTGGTGCCAGCCCCAGCCCCAGACACCTCAATTTCCGATCCAGGTACCCCCTTGGTTGGCATCCTGGGCACAGGTGACTTCTCCCGCTCCTTAGCCACCGGGCTGGTAGCTTCCGGGTACCGGGTGGTGGTGGGCAGCCGCAACCCCAAGCGCTGTGCCTCCCTCTTTCCCGAGGAGGCTGAGGTGACCACCCAGCACCAGGCTGCCACCCAGGCCGACCTGGTGTTCGTGGCCCTCTTCCCCGAGCACTACTCCACCCTGGCTGGGCTGAGGGAGCCGCTAGTGGGGAAGATTCTGGTGGATGTTAGTAACGGTACTAAGATCAACAGGGATAAGCAGTCCTACGCGGAGCAGCTGGCCGATATCTTCCCAGAGAGCAGTGTGGTGAAGGTCTTCAATGTGATCTCGGCCTGGAGCCTGCAGACGGGGCCACGGGACGGCAGCAGACAGGTAAGGCCTAAGTCCTCTGAACACACAACAGTGCCAGAGAAGAGACAGACAGACAGACATTACTACTCTGAATGACATTTGGATGTACAGTTTTTATATATTTTTTGCTCTAAACCGGACAATGTCTGCAGTTTATGTAATGTTAGATGTTTCACACATTCTCATCTTGCAACCATATTCTCACAGGTGTTGGTCATACGATGTCACTGTAGCTAAACGATGTGATGTACTTATGAAATGTTCCTAAGATATCTCTAAAATAACATGATATTCAGAACCTTTCATGGACTACCAAGGAACGTTTTTAAAGTTCCCATGATGTCCGTATAGCGACCAGATATTTATAACCTCTATAATACTTATTAGAAACGTTATGAATGTGCCTGTAATGTCCCAAACAGGCTATGACATTCAGTACCTCTGGAAGACTTAAGGGGAATGTTACAAATGTCTCAGTTACGGTCCTTGTTACCTGGGTTGTTGCGATTTTTGTGGGACTGGAGAACAATTTTACATTTACATTTTATGCCAGGAAAGTAAAATAACGTTATTACCTGGATTCCATGCTTTTAAAATGACTGCTATTCCTGAAAAGTATAGAACACTTTAGTTTCCGGTTCTTTTTGACTTTCTTTTCGGTTGAACAGGTTTCAACCCTAGATTACAACACATGTAGAAAACTGCTGGACATTACATTCAGGCAGCTTCAAAATAGTAGTGCAACCGTCAACTTCTCTCTCTCTCTAATGCATCCGTACTGTCTGCAGTGAAGTATGTTGATGTAAACGAACTCAGAAATCTCAAATAAATTGATTATTTATTAAATTATCTTGATGAAATTATGTACATTCAATCACGCAGACAAACCCAAAGTCTCTAGTTAGCTATGTGACTTGTAAAATAGTTTTTATCACGTTCTTCACTCACTCGGTTTGACACAAAAATAACACATAGCTAAAACCTTTACCAAACTTGATAATACCTTGACGTATTTGTGACCTAGCATGTTATGAAATGTTCTTTCTAAATTAGAAAGTTGAAACGTGCTATTACATAACTGTAGTAATACATTTGAAACGGACACAACAGCTATTGTCTTTACAGCACAGTTTTAGCTCTTTTTTCTTTATCTGAAGAATGGTGCCCTCCTGACCGCTGAGGTATAAGAGGTAGAGACTGTCTCCAAGATGGCCGACCGTTGTTTTCAAGGTAATCTACTCACGTCCGCATCAGGCCAGGGTTCTGGTTGGGAAGTAGCCATCCTATGTACCTAGAGGAGACTGGTGGTAGGGTCCTATGGGGTAACTTGCCCCCCCTAAGAACAATGTCTAATTGCTTACACAAAAAAGCAACATTTGGGGGGGGGGGGGAATTATGTGGATGAAGGTCATGCTTAGGCTAATAAACTATAAAGGGGAAAAAATTGCTACAGTTTACACTTTTTGAGTTATTTAATTAAATGTTTTTTTTTTAGAAAAGGTGCGTTTTTTAAAGTCGTGGGGTAAGTGCCCCCCATCAGAATTGTTCATTTAAATAAATGTAGCCTATTTATTCATTACTACATTTAGCTAACATTATATAGTTAATCCAGAGATCCTTACCTTTGCCTCGATTCGGCAGTCTTGTCCAGATCATCATGGCATTTGTAGTTCTTTAGGATAGCCACATTAGCAGCTAATTAGCATTTCATTTTTGGGGGTAAATGCAGGTGAATATATTTATCAAAATCACCTTGTCCTAGAGAGATTTACACTGTTATCAAAACGTTACGCCAGGGTAAGCCTATCTTCCACCCTATGTAAAGCTGGGATATATAAGATACCCCGTTTAAAAAAAAAAAAACTCTAAAATGTGAAGTTTTGTCACACAACACAATGCCCAGTGGTGTAAAGTACTGAAGTAAAAATAATTTAAAGTACTACTTAAGTCGTTTTTTGGGGTATCTGTACTTTACTATTTATATTTTGGACTACTTTTACTTCACTACATTCCGAAAGAAAAATATTACATTTACATTTTAGTCATTTACAGTTAGTGATTGCATACATTTTCATACTATCCCCCCGTGGGAAACGAACCCACAACCCTGGCGTTGCAAACGCCATGCTGTACCAACTGAGCTACACGGGACATACATCCCTGGTCATCCCTACTGCCTCTGATCTGGCGGACTCACTAAACACGTTTAATTTGTAAATGATGTCTGAGTGTTGGAGTGTGCCCCTGGCTATCCATTAATAAAAATAAAATAAAAAATGGTGTCATCTGGTTTACTTAATATAAGGAATTTGAAATGATTCATACGTTTACTTTTACTTTTGATAGTGAAGTATATTTAAAACCAAATACTTATAGACTTTTACTCAAGTAGTATTTTACTGGGTGACTTTCAGTTTTACTTGAGTCATTTTCTATTAAGGTATCTTTACTTTTACTCAAGTATGACAATTGGGTGCTTTTTCTACCACTGACAATGCAACAGATGTCTCAAGTTTTGAGGGAGTATGCAACTGGCATGCTGACTGCAGGAATGTCCACCAGAGCTGTTGCCAGATAATTTAATGGTAATTTGTATACCATAAGCTGCCTCCAACTTTGTTTTAGTAAAACTGGCAGTATGCCCAACCACCCTCACAACTGCAGACCATGTGTATGGTGGTGTTCTTCCGAGTGGCGCAGTGGTCTAAGGCTTTATATATATATTTAATGTATGCACTAACTGTAAGTTGCTCTGGATAAGAGTGTCTGCTAAATGACTTAAATGTAAAAATGTGTGTTGGTGAGTGGTTTGCTGATGTCAATGTCATGAACAGAGTACCCCATGTCAGGGTTATGGTATGGGCAGGCATAAGCTACGGAGAAGGAACAAAATTGCATTTTATCAATGGCAAATGTAATGCACAGAGATACCATGACAAGGTCCTGCCGACGTCATGTTTCAGCATGATAATGCAGGGCCCAATGTCGCAAGGATCTGTCCACAATTCCTGGAGGCTGAAAATATCCCAGTTCTTCCATGTCCTGCATACTCACCAGACATGTCACCCATTGAGCATGTTTGGGAGGGCTGGATCGACGTGTACCACAGCTTGTTCCAGTTCCCGTCAATATACAGCAACTTCACACAGCCACTGAAGAGGAATGGGACAACATTCCACAGGCCACAATCAACAGATTGATCAACTCTATGCAAAGTAGAAGTGTCCCGGAGGAGGAGGAGGCAGCGGCAGATACCCCGTTCTCATGTAATGGGGTAGGGCCCAGTGATGCCAACTTAGCAATTTTGTTGCCAGATTTAGCAACTTTTCAGACTACCCTGGCAACTTTTTTTTCAAACAGCACCTAGCAACAAATTTAGCTACTTTAAAAAACTTATTTGGAACTTTTAGCAACTTTTGAAAAGTGACTCAAACACTAAAATGCACACATTTTCCCTCTAAATGACACTAAAACGATTTTATCTGTCACACACTCAGTCACAACACACGTGCCTGGCTGCAAAAGTGCATTGTGAGTGACGTCAGCAGCAGGCGCTCAGCTCGTGCACAGGCAGCAGCAGGCCACCCAAGCAGCACAACAACCTGGAGAGAGCTGGAGAGAGATGCCTAGCGCACACATCATTATTTGAGTTAAGTTGCTTGTTCAATAAGATAGCATATATACCTTGTTATTAGCTTGTACCTATAATTGTTGATCAGTTAGGTAGCATGTTTACTAACTACCAATACACTACTAGTTAATAAGAAAATAAATCAAATGTAATTGTTCAATAATGTGTAATGTGTAATTGTTTAATAATTCAATGTGTTGTGTTTATAAATAAAAATATCTGATCTTATAAATGTTATGTGTTTATTACTTTTACAAATACACATATGTGATAATAAACAAACAAATCTAAACTAACAAATGTCAAATCATATTTGTCGCCGAGATGGCCAGTCAATTTGATTAACGTTATTGTGTATTCTATGTAATTATGCAGTTTTACGTTTTTACGTAATGACTTCATCACGCAAAGACATCACAACGTTTTGAGCAATTTTTAGCAACAAATCGACCTGCCTCTAGCAACTTCTCCTGAAAATGAGTTGGCAACACTGGTAGGGCCGTCCCAAGGATCCCGAAATGCACGGACCGTTGCACCGTTGTAGTGGGGAAACAGGAAGTTCCGGCAGGCGCGCCCATCCCACGTTCTTCACAATAAAGAAAGCGCCAGAACTGTGCAGTCAAGAAGATAACCTTTGTGTCCGTTTCTATTTATTACTACAGGTATGTAATAGCACGTTTAAACTTTCTAATGTCGAAAGAACATGTCATACCATGCTAGTTAACAAATCCGTTAAGGTATTATCACGTTTGTTAAAGGTTTGATGTGTTATTTTTGTGTCAAACCGAGTAAGTGAAAGAACGTGATAAAAACTATTTTACAAGTCACATAGCTAGAGACTTTGGGTTTGTCTGAGTGAATGTACATAATTTTCTCATTTTAGTTTAATAAATAATCAATTTATTTGAGATTTCTGAGTTCGTTTAGCATATTATTGCTTTTGTGTAAAATTCCCATGCTGGTAAAATGCCGGCGCCGTCTCGGTCAACGTCAACAGACTTCAGTGAGGACAGTGCGGGTGCATCAGATAGAGACAATTTCACGGTCGCACTACTGTTTTGAAGATGAATGTAATGATTATCAGTTTTCTACATGTGTACTAATATTCAGACACATTCACTAGTTTCAGTCTTTATCAATAAATGTTGCTATGGTGTGAACAGGAAATACAATTGGTTTTTGATTGAAGTAATACAGTGAAGACAAGGTTCTTCAGGAAATTAGCACACAGTGCTGTCTAAAACAAACTGAAACCTTGTACTAAATGGATTTTGAGTCATGTATGCATTTATCTACTATAGGTTAGGTATTAGCTCAAAAGTATTGTGGAGCTCCTGCACCTTAATATAAACAGTACCGGCACCCAAAATGAGTATTGGCACCTATTTCAGTCCAAGTAAAGCACTGAATTAGATAATTGAACAAGAAAAAATTATATTTTTAGAGAATAAAGAAAGTGCCAGAACTGTCAACACTAACTTTTGTGTCTGTGCTCTCTATATTACTACTGGTCGATTCAGTCTGAGGCCGGTAACATCAACAGTGAGGACAAACCCAGCCTGCCTCTCTCCTTCCACACTGAGTCCAAACATACAGTCACTGGGTCCTGATTGTGACAGTGGAGCCCAGTTTGCTCGCAAATCCAGAGATGGCATCAGTGAAGCTGGAAGATTGCAGTCAAACACTGGAGCTTAATGTCAACATTAAAGATGAAGAAGAGGAGGAGAAGATTGGGAAATCTGTTTCTCAGAGTAAGAGCAGATTCTATCCAATTAAGTTTGTTGGACATGATTTGGAAAGGCACACGCCTGTCTATATACAGTGCATTCGGAAAGTATTCAGACCCCTTGACTTTTTTGAAATTTTGTTACCTTACAGCCTTATTGTAAAATAGATTAAATAGTTTTTTTCCCCTCATAAATCTACTCACAATACCCCATAATGATAAAGCCAAAACTGGTTTTTGTTCAATTGTTGCAAAAACAACATCTGAACGATCACATTTACAAAATGTCTTTCTACTCTGCGAGTGTCTAAACCAGGGCTCTTCAATTCCGGTCCTGGAGGGCCGAAACACCTCTGTTTTTCATCCTCTCCTTCTAATCAGGGGCTAATTCAGACCTTGGACACCAGGTGAGTGCAATTAACTACCAAGTAGAAATAAAAAACAGAAGTGTTTCGACCCTCCAGGACCGGAATTGAAGAACCCTGGTCTAAACCATGATCACCTTGATCTCATTCATCTCAGTCTCATTGCAAAGGGTGTTTATTATAATACTTATGTAAACAATATATTTTTGTAGTTTTTAATACATTTGCAAAAATGTCTAAGAACTTCTTTTCACTTTTTCATTATGGGGTATTGTGTGTAGATTGATGAGGAATTGTTTTATTTAATTCATTTCAGAAGGCGGCTGTAACGTAACAAAATGTGGAAAAAATCAAGGGGTCTGAGTACTTTCCTAATGCACTGTACATATCCAAAAGTGGACCTAGAAGTTTGTCCTTAAATATCTATTGGGAGCCCATCTGGACCTTCCGCTTAACCTCCCTTCATATCGAAAATAGCATCATATATTTCAACACCATCCAATTCCTTTTCCAGATCCAATTTAGTGTCTTCTGAAGTAGAGGGAAAATCAAGACCTGACTAATTCAGTTCTCAAGAGATTCAGAGTTGTAAAGTGTGTTGTAGTAGGAAGCAAATGTTTGGTTTATTTCTACAGGATCCATTGATAATTGTCCTTGTAAATTATGAATTGCATTAAAGGCTGAATTTTACTTCTTACTGTGCCAGGCCAGCAATTTACCAGGTTTTTCACCTTGATCATAGGACTGTTTCAGCCTAGTTAAGCTGTTTGCAGCCTTTGAGGTGGGAAGTTCTTCATACTGAGCTTTAAGACCAAATCATTCCTTGTTTACTTCTACTGAGTTATCCAAAAAAGCTTCCCTCTCCAATTCTCTGATTTTGCTGTCCATCTCTCATTTTCTGATTTTTATTTGATTTTAAACTGGTAAAACGTATACTTTGCCCCCAAATATGTGCTTTGAAAGCCTCCCATCTGGTACTCGCTGACGTTTGGTCAGTGTTCAATGTCAAATAAACATCTATATGCACTCCAACGTAATGTAAGAAGTCTGGGTCCTGTAACCATCTGGGATGCAAACGCCATCTAGAGGATCCTTTTACTAGTTTTGTATCCCTATAGAATAATGACACAGGGGAATGGTCACTCAGAACAAAACTATCATATCCACTTCCTGCTACATTGGGAAGCAATAAGCAGGAAACTAAAAAGTAGTCTACATGAGAATATGATTTAAATGTTGACGAGTAACGTGAATACTCCCTTTTACTCGGGTTCTGAGTCCTCCAAGGTTCACATAGATTTAAATCCTTAATGAAATGCTGTAATTTCTTTCTACTCTGCGAGTGGGAAGTGTCTAAACCAGAGGAGCAATCTAGATGAGGATCAAGAGTGCAATTAAAGTCCCTTGCCATTAGGACCTTACCAGGAATGGAGGCTATCAATAGAAATACAGAAATACCTTGTACTAAATGGCTTTTGTCATTTATGCATTTACAGTACCAGTCAAAAGTTTGGACACACCTACTCATTCAATGGTTTTTCTTAATTTGTACTATTTTCTACATTGTAGAATAAAACTTTTGAAGTAGACAAACTGCCAATGTTTTAAAGTTCTATGAAATTAGTCTGTGTAGTTACTTACCCTTGTGATAGTGAGTGGAGGATGCTATGGCTTCTACATCTGCATTGCTTGCTCTTTGGGGTTTTAGGCTGGGTTTCTGTAAAGCACTTTGTGACATCATCTGATGTAAAAAGAATACAGTGGGGGAAAAAAGTATTTAGTCAGCCACCAATTGTGCAAGTTCTCCCACTTAAAAAGATGAGAGGCCTGTAATTTTCATCATAGGTACACAACAACTATGACAGAAAAATGGATAATTTTTCCCCCAGAAAATCACATTGTAGGATTTTTAATGAATTTATTTGCTAATTATGGTGGAAAATAAGTATTTGGTCACCTACAAACAAGCAAGATTTCTGGCTCTCACAGACCTGTAACTTCTTATTTAAGAGGCTCCTCTGTCCTCCACTGTTACCTGTATTATGGCACTGTTTATACCTACAACCTCAAACAGTCACACTCCAAACTCCACTATGGCCAAGACCAAAGAGCTGTCAAAGGACACCAGAAACTAAATTGTAGACCTGCACCAGGCTGGGAAGACTGAATCTGCAATAGGTAAGCAGCTTGGTTTGAAGAAATCAACTGTGGGAGCAATTATTAGGAAATGGAAGACATACAAGACCACTGATAATCTCCCTCGATCTGGGGCTCCATGCAAGATCTCACCCCGTGGGGTCAAAATGATCACAAGAACGGTGAGCAAAAATCCCAGAACCACACGGGGGGACCTAGTGAATGACCTGCAGAGAGCTGGGACCAAAGTAACAAAGCCTACCATCAGTAACACACTACGCCGCCAGGGACTCAAATCCTGCAGTGCCAGACGTGTCCCTCTGCTTAAGCCAGTACATGTCCAGGCCCGTCTGAAGTTTGCTAGAGTGCATTTGGATGATCCAGAAGTGGATTGGGAGAATGTCAAATGGTCAGATGAAACCAAAATATAACTTTTTGGTAAAAACTCAACTCGTCGTGTTTGGAGGACAAAGAATGCTGAGTTGCATCCAAAGAACACCATACCTACTGTGAAGCATGGGGGTGGAAACGTCATGCTTTGGGGCTGTTTTTCTGCAAAGGGACCAGGACGACTGATCCGTGTAAAGGAAAGAATGAATGGGGCCATGTATCGTGAGATATTGATTGAAAACCTCCTTCCATCGGCAAGGGCATTGAAGATGAAACGTGGCTGGGTCTTTCAGCATGACAATGATCCCAAACACACCGCCCGGGCAACGAAGGAGTGGCTTCGTAAGAAGCATTTCAAGGTCCTGGAGTGGCCTAGCCAGTCTCCAGATCTCAACCCCATAGAAAATATTTGGAGGGAGTTGAAAGTCCGTGTTGCCCAGCGACAGCCCCAAAACATCACTGCTCTAGAGGAGATCTGCATGGAGGAATGGGCCAAAATACCAGCAACAGTGTGTGAAAACCTTGTGAAGACTTACAGAAAACGTTTGACCTGTGTCATTGCCAACAAAGGGTATATAACAAAGTATTGAGAAACTTTTGTTATTGACCAAATACTTATTTTCCACCATAATTTGCAAATAAATTCATAAAAAATCCTACAATGTGATTTTCTGGATTTTTTTCCCTCATTTTGTCTGTCATAGTTGACGTGTACCTATGATGAAAATTACAGGCCTCTCTCATCTTTTTAAGTGGGAGAACATGCACAATTGGTGGCTGACTAAATACTTTTTTTCCCCACAGTACATTTGATTGACATGTATATCACACCAACTGACTTATTCTTCTGATGTTGTTCTCACAGGTGACATTGCGACATTCTCTACATCCAGAGAGCAACAGCAGGAAGATCACAGAGCTAAGAGGTCTCACCACTGCCCACATTGTGAGGAGAGTTTCTCAGTTCTATCAAAGTTAAAAATACACCTACAAATACACACAGGAGAGAATCTGTATTCCTGTACTGACTGTGGGAAGAGTTTCTATCAACTGGCTTGACAGTTAAAACATCAGAGAGTGACACACAGGAGAGAAGCCTTACTCCTGCTCTGACTGTGGGGAGAGTTTCTCTCAACTGGGCCCCTTAAAATCACATGAACGTATACACACAGGAGAGAATCCTTACTCCTGCTCTGACTGTGTGAAAATGCTTCACAACATCAACTGAGCTAAGACCATCAGAGAACACACACAGGAGAGAAGCCTTACTCCTGCTCTGACTGTGTAAAATGCTTCTTCAACTGGGCTAAAAAACATCACCGAAGATACACACAGGAGAGAAGCCTTACTCCTGCTCTGACTGTGGGGCAAGTTTCTCTCAACTGGGCACACTTAAAACACATGAACGTATACACACAGGAGAAAAGCCTTACTCCTGCTCTGACTGTGGGAAGAGTTTCTCTCAACTGGGCAACTTAAAAATACATGAACGTATACACACAGGAGAGAAGCCTTACTCCTGCTCTGACTGTGTAAAATGCTTCACAACATCAGATAAGCTAAAATGTCATCAGAGAACACACACAGGAGAGAAGCCTTATTCCTGCTCTGACTGTGGGAAGAGTTTCTCTCAAATGGGCCTCTTAAAAATACATGAACGTATACATACAGGAGAGAAGCCTTACTCCTGCTCTGATTGTGGGAATAGTTTCTCTCAACTGGGCACCTTAACACAACATGAACGTATACACACAGGAGAGAAGCCTTACTCCTGCTCTGACTGTGGGGCAAGTTTCTCTCAACTGGGCAACTTAAAAAAACACGAACGTATACATACAGGAGAGAAGCCTTACTTCTGCTCTGATTGTGGGAAGAGTTTCTCTCACCTGGGCACCTTAAAACAACATGAACGTATACACACAGGAGAGAAGCCTTACTCCTGCTCTGACTGTGGGGCAAGTTTCTCTCAACTGGGCAACTTAAAAATACATGAATGTATACACACAGGAGAGAAGCCTTACTCCTGCTCTGACTGTGAAATGAGATTCTACATATTGGGCAATTTAAAAAGACACCAACGTATACATAAGAAGTGGTAGTGGATTGGATCAAATGAAGAAAGCGTAGAACACTATTGTAATCCTATTGTTTCTCACTGTGAGAGAACTGTGCAGAGGAATGGGAACGTTGTAGAATGTTAGCATCTCTTTACTGATCAGTGTGCACCTTGTCAGTTTTGCAGTGCTTAGATAGCTCCTACTGTAAAGATATTGAGAGGACTAGGGTATTGAGGAAACCACGAGTACACGCATCCATGCCATGTGTCAATATTGCAGGCTGATGGTGATGGTGTGGGCTGTGTTTTCATGGCACATATTGGGCCCCTTGATAAAAGTGGAGCAACGTTTGAATGCCACAGGATATCTAAACATCATTGCCAATCAGGTGCATCCCTTCATTGCAGCAGTTATCCATCTGCAAACATATTTCTTTCAGCAGGATTATGTCCCATTCCACAAGGCTTGTCCAGGAATGGTTCCACGAACATGACAGTGAATTCAGGTTACTGCAGTGGCCTTCCGAGGCACCAGATCTCATTCCAATTGTACATCTGTTGTAGGAGATGGAACGAGCTATTCGGAGTAGAAATCCACTGCCAGTCAACTTGACACAACTGTGGGAAGCATTGCAGTCAACATGGGCCAGCATCCCAGTGGAGACGTTCAACTCCTGCATTCAAACTGCACTTGGTGTATGCATGCCAATAAGAAAATAACAACACTGGACAAGCCCTGGATGACTGAACGAATAAAGGCTGCCATCAGGAAAATACAGAATATTTTCAACAGATGGGGAGAAACTATGACATGGAGAAAATACAGAAACACAGTGCAAATGATTTATAAAGGAAGCAAAGACAAGCTACTACAAAACTGAAATCCAGGACCTAAAGAAGAAAAACCCTAAGGAATGGTGGGACTTCATTAACAAAGGACTGGGACCAAAGAAAACATCAGGAGGGAGAATACAGGTCGAGGGAATTGAAGACGACGACGTGGCTGATGTTTTGAATGGCTTCTTTGCTGAGGCATGGACAAGCACCACACCTCTTGCCATCTTCCCCCTGCCCATGCCTACAAGGCAGGTTGAGCTGTGCAGCATTGGCCAGTTAAAGCAAGCTCTGAACAGACTCAGAGCAAGTAAAGCATGTGGGCCTGATGGAATTCCAGCCTGGCTACTAAAAGAGCATGCAGAAGATCTAGCCCCTGTCATCAAACACATTGTTAAAACTGTCCCCTGCCTGTAGGAGGTGTTATCTGAGTGCACGAATCAGTATGACTACCTCCCAATGTCCAGCACTACTACCGCCCTTGTGAAAGCCACATACTCCTGGCTGACAGCTACAGACTCCATAAAACCAACAATGGTGAGTGATTTACTTGCTGATGTGTCCAAAGCCTTTTATCGAGTAGATCACGCAAAGTTCCTGCAACATCTGTCTGACATTGAACTGTGTCCAAGGTTACTAGCCTGACTCCACCGCTACACCACCGAAAGAGGGCAGAGGGTGATGGCAACTGGCACATTTAGCCCTTGGTCAGAGGACCATCCACAACCTGCACCACTAATCCTAGGAAGACAGGAAGTACCAGTGGTAACAACAACCAAGTATCTTGATTTTAATCTAGACTCTAACCTCAGTGGTGACATGTGGAGCAGCCAGTGAGAAAGGCCTCGAAACGCCTTTTTGACTGTTCTGGAATACGGTGGAGTGCTGTTAGTTGGATGCAGTACAAAGCAGCAGGCCTAACTAGACAGGGTGCAGAGGAGGGCCTTGAGGATCATCTCCAGAGGTGGAGCAGTCCAACCACAGCTCCCGTCACTGCAGAGCAGGCGAGAACAGGCTGCAGTGCACCTGGTGAAGGACATGCACACTCTTGACCATCCACTGAATGACCTGCTCCCTCCAAAAAGAGGTAACTGCACCACCAGGCTCCTGAGAAACAGCCACAAACTGTCCTGTATAACTGCCCGTACAAACCGCCTGTGAAACGCCACTCTACCCACTGCTATCAGACTGCATAATAACTCCAGCTCTTAAATGGTTTTCCCAAAAACTCTTTTTTTTCCCAATAACATTTTAATATTTCAATTTCCATCATGAAAAATGTCCTGTAATGTTTTCAGTGTTCTGTATTCTACTTATGTCACGTATTGTGTTATGTATTTAACAGATAGCCTAGCGGTTAAGAGTGTCCCCAACTAGGTCAAAAATCTGTCATTGTGGCCTTGAGCAAAGCAATTAACCCCAATTGGTCCTATAAGTCGCTCTAGATAAGAGCATCTGCTAAATTACAAATATGTAATGAAAAATCATGTTCGTACATTAATTTGTGCTGGGCAACCTCTTCTTCTTCTCTTGTGCATAAATATAACAAAGTGTTTAAAGTGAAATAGTTAGTCTATACAGTGCATTCTGAAAGTATTCAGACCCCTTGACCTTTTCAACAAAAAATAAGTTACAGCCTTATTGTAAAAATGATTATTTGTTTTCACAAACAACAACAAAAATCCCTCATCAATCTACACACAATACCCCATAATGACAAAGTGGAAACAGGTTTAGACATATTTGCAAAACCTTATTTACATTAGTATTCCAGACTCTTTGCTATGAATCTCGAAATTTTGCTCAGGTGCATCCTGTTTCCATTGATCTTCCTTGAGATGTTTCTAAAACTTGATTGGAGTCCACCTGAGATAAATTCAATTGATTGGACATGGTTTGAAAAGGCACACACCTGTCTATATAACATCCCACAGTTGACATTGCATGTCAGAGCAAAAACCAAGCCATGAGGTCGAAGGAATTGTCCGTAGAGAGCTCAGAGACAGGATTGTGTCGAGGCACAGATCTGGGGAAGGGTACCAAAAATGTCTGCAGCATTGAAGGTCCCCAAGAACACCGTGGCCTCCTCCATTCTTAAATTGAAGAAGTTTGGAATCACCAAGATTCTTCCTAGAGCTGTTCGCCCGGCCAACTGCGCAATCGGAGGAGAAGGGCCTTAGTCAGGAGGTGACCAAGAACCCGATGATCACTTTGACAGAGCTCCAGAGTTCAGCCCGCTTGGAGTTTGCCAAGAGGCACCTAAAGGACTCTGACCATGAGAAACAAGACTCTCTGGTCTGATGTTACCAAGATTGAACTATTTTGCCTGAATGCCAAGCGTCACGTCTGGAGGAAATCTGGCACCATGCCTACAGTGAAGCATGGTCGTGGCAGTATCATGCTGTGCGGATGTTTTTCAGAGGCAGGGACTGGGAGACTAGTCAGGATCGAGGGAATAATGAACGGAGCAAAGTACAGAGAGATCCTTGATGAAAACCTGCTCCAGAGCGCTCAGGACTTCAGACTGGGGCGAAGGTTCACCTGGCCCAGCCAGAGCCCAGACTTGAACCCGATTTAACATCTCCGGAGAGACCAGAAAATAGCTGTGCAGCAACGCTCCCCATCAACCTGACCAGAGTTTGAGAGGATCTGCAGAGAAGAATGAATGAAACTCCCCAAATATAGGTGTGCCAAGCTTGTAGCATCATACCCAAGAAGACTTGATGGTGTAATCGCTGCCAACGGTGCTTCAAGAAAGTACTGAGTAAAGGGTCTGAATACTTAGATATTTCAGTTTTTTATTAATAAATTAGGAAAAATGTCTAAAAACCTGTATTTTGCTTTGACATTATGGGGTATTGTGTGTAGATTAATGAGGGGAAAAAAGATTTAACGCAACTTTAGAATATGACTGTAACATAATAAAATGTGGAAAAAGTCTAGGGATCTGAATACTTTCAGATTGCACTGCATATAGCCAAGCTACCATTGACTAGGTATTGGCACCCCATGTATATTGCCAAGCTACCATTGACTAGGTATTGGCACCCCATGTATATAGCCAAGCTTTCATTGACTAGGTATTGGCACCCCATGTATATAGCCAAGCTACCATTGACTAGGTATTGGCACCCCATGTACAGTGGGGGAAAAAAGTATTTAGTCAGCCACCAATTGTGCAAGTTCTCCCACTTAAAAAGATGAGAGAGGCCTGTAATTTTCATCATAGGTACACGTCAACTATGACAGACAAATTGAGAAAAACATTTCCACAAAATCACATTGTAGGATTTTTTATGAATTTATTTGCAAATTATGGTGGAAAATAAGTATTTGGTCACCTACAAACAAGCAAGATTTCTGGCTCTCACAGACCTGTAACTTCTTCTTTAAGAGGCTCCACAACCTCAAACAGTCACACTCCAAACTCCACTATGGCCAAGACCAAAGAGCTGTCAAAGGACACCAGAAACAAAATTGTAGACCTGCACCAGGCTGGGAAGACTGAATCTGCAATAGGTAAGCAGCTTGGTTTGAAGAAATCAACTGTGGGAGCAATTATTAGGAAATGGAAGACATACAAGACCACTGATAATCTCCCTCGATCTGGGGCTCCACGCAAGATCTCACCCCGTGGGGTCAAAATGATCACAAGAACGGTGAGCAAAAATCCCAGAACCACACGGGGGGACCTAGTGAATGACCTGCAGAGAGCTGGGACCAAAGTAACAAAGCCTACCATCAGTAACACACTACGCCGCCAGGGACTCAAATCCTGCAGTGACAGACGTGTCCCCCTGCTTAAGCCAGTACATGTCCAGGCCCGTCTGAAGTTTGCTAGAGTGCATTTGGATGATCCAGAAGAGGATTGGGAGAATGTCATATGGTCAGATGAAACCAAAATAGAACTTTTTGGTAAAAACTCAACTCGTCGTGTTTGGAGGACAAAGAATGCTGAGTTGCATCCAAAGAACACCATACCTACTGTGAAGCATGGGGGTGGAAACATCATGCTTTGTGGGCTGTTTTTCTGCAAAGGGACCAGGACGACTGATCCGTGTAAAGGAAAGAATGAATGGGGCCATGTATCGTGAGATTTTGAGTGAAAACCTCCTTCCATCAGCAAGGGCATTGAAGATGAAACGTGGCTGGGTCTTTCAGCATGACAATGATCCCTAAACACACCGCCCGGCAACGAAGGAGTGGCTTCGTAAGAAGCATTTCAAGGTCCTGGAGTGGCCTAGCCAGTCTCCAGATCTCAACCCCATATAAAATCTTTGGAGGGAGTTGAAAGTCCGTGTTGCCCAGCGACAGCCCCAAAACATCACTGCTGAGATCTGCATGGAGGAATGGGCCAAAATACCAGCAACAGTGTGTGAAAAACTTGTGAAGACTTACAGAAAACGTTTGACCTGTGTCATTGCCAACAAAGGGTATATAACAAAGTATTGAGAAACTTTTGTTATTGACTAAATACTTATTTTCCACCATAATTTGCAAATAAATTCATTAAAATCCTACAATGTGATTTTCTGGATTTTTTTCCTCATTTTGTCTGTCATAGTTGACGTGTACCTATGATGAAAATTACAGGCCTCTCTCATCTTTTTAAGTGGGAGAACTTGCACAATTGGTGGCTGACTAAATACTTTTTTTCCCCACTGTAGGTCCTGGATGGCAGGAAGCTTGGCCCCAGTGATGTACTGGGCCGTATGCACTACCCTCTGTAGCGCCTTACGGTCGGATGCCGAGCAGTTGAAATACCAGGCGGTGATGCAACTGGTCAGGATGCTCTCGATGGTGCAGCTGTATAACTTCTTTATGATCTGGGGACCCATGCCAAATCTTTTCAGTCTCCTGAGGGGGAAAATGCGTTGTCGGGCCCTCTTCACAACTGTCTTGGTGTGTTTGGACCATGATAGTTTGTTGGAGATGTGGACACCAAGTAACTTGAAACTCACGACTCGCTCCACTACAGCCCTGTCGATGTTAATGGGGGCGTGTTCGGCCCTCCTTTTCCTGTAGTCCACGATCATCTCATTTGTCTTGCTCACATTGAGGGCGAGGTTGTTGTCCTGGCGCCACACTGCCTCGTCTCTGACCTCCTCCCTATAGGCTGCCTCAACGTTGTCGGTGATCAGGCCTACCATCGTTGTGTCGTCAGCAAACTTAATGATGGTGTTGGAATCGTGCTTGGCCACGCAGTCGTGGGTGAACAGGGAGTACAGGAGGGGACTAAGCACACCCCCCCTGAGTGGCCCCCGTGTTGAGGATCAGCGTGGCAGATGTGTTGTTGCCTACCCTTACCACCTGGGGACGGCCCGTCAGGAAGTCAATGATCCAGTAGCAGAGGAAGGTGTTTAGTCCCAGGGTCCTTAGCTTAGTGATGAGCTTTGTGGGCACTATGGTGTTGAACACTGAGCTTTGTTCAATGAACAACATTCTCACATAGGTGTTCCTTTTGTCCAGGTGGGAAAGGGCAATGTGGAGTGCGATTGAGATTGCAATATCTGTAGATCTGTTGGGTGGTATACGAATTGGAGTGGGTCTAGGGTTTCCGGGATGATGGTGTTGATGTGAGCCATGACCAGTCTTTCGAAGCGCTTCATGGCTAACGACGTGAGTGCTACGGGGCGGAAACCATTTAGGCAGGTTATCTTCGCTTTCTTGGGCACAGGGACAATGGTGGTCTGCTTGAAACATGTAGGTATTACAGACTCGGTCAGGGAGAGGTTCAAAATGTCAGTGGAGACACCTGCCAGTTGGTCTCTGTTTGTAAGTCATGGATATAATATGTCTCTCTCTGTTTGTAAGTCATGGATATAATATGTCTCTCTCTGTTTGTAAGTCATGGATATAATTTGTCTCTCTCTGTTTGTAAGTCATGGATATAATATGCCTCTCTCTGTTTGTAAGTCATGGATATAATATGTCTCTCTCTGTTTGTAAGTCATGGATATAATATGTCTCTCTCTGTTTGTAAGTCATGGATATAATATGTCTCTCTCTGTTTGTAAGTCATGGATATAATTTGTCTCTCTCTGTTTGTAAGTCATGGATATAATATGCCTCTCTCTGTTTGTAAGTCATGGATATAATATGTCTCTCTCTGTGTGTAAGTCATGGATATAATATGTCTCTCTCTGTTTGTAAGTCATGGATATAATATGTCTCTCTGTTTGTAAGTCATGGATATAATATGTCTCTCTCTGTTTGTAAGTCATGGATATAATATGTCTCTCTCTGTAACAACAATTATTCGCTATCACCTCCTCTCTTAAGTGGCTGTACAACTTCTAAGCCCTTGAACCTCTAGTTGGCACACAACATAACCGACCACATTAAAGCTTCTGGCTACAGGGGATTTCTAGTCACCAGTTCTGATGTTGCTCTTTCAACTTTAAATGCTCTCTTAGACTTTTCAACATAAAATAGCCACATGGGCACATCAGGAAATATACCACACATTTTGTTTTACAGGAAATTCTACCCAGGACATACATTTTATTTCCAGTATGAGGGTGAAGAAAGAAATCCCCCTTGGTCATCACATTACAGTTCTCACAATGATTTGAGGGGAGGTTGGATAGGAAATGCTGAGGGGGAACATATTCATCTGCTCTTACTAGGCTGTCCTTTAGGTTTCTAGCATGTTTAAAAGAGAATCAAGAGATATTCTGAAAAGGCCGGCCCACAGAGGGATCCCAGTCCTAAATAGAAGTCAGAGATCAAACTCCTGGTTCTCCCCTGTTCCTTCCACACGCCCTCCCATTGTACTGTATGTATGAACACATTTTGAACAATGGCTGCCTAAAATGCTGTGGTGCTTACAAACACAATAGGAAAGGTTGTGGTAGACGTGGGCCATCACAGGTGAGTTCACAGCTCTTTTACTCTGAGCATTCATATCAATGACTCACCCTCAGATGGACCATCAATGCCAGAGTTCTACAAGACTGTTTCCATAATCAACTGGGCATTTCAACAGTCTGTCCCTCTATATAGTCCTGGGCATATATTATTTATCTTACTATTGTTATAACTGCTAACTTTTTAGCATTTGTGGCACAAATCCACTGCAAGTTAATGGTATGTATACAGTCACAGTGAAAGTCTACACACCCCTTTACATTTTGCAAGCTTAAATCTTAATAGAGATTCAATATAGTGTTTATCCTGCCGACCTACAAAAACTATTCCACATTCTCAGTGTAAGAAAATTGTAGAACAATTTTACTTCTAAACATATCCAGTAGTTTTGATTACATATATTTTCACACCCCATGAAACAGTTCTACAGCATCTGTACATGTGTGTTGTGGCTTGTAACTTGCTAGGTAGCAGTTTAAGACATGGTATGAATCCTAATCAACCCATCCAATGTGAGTACATGTTGAAGTACAGTAGATTAATAAAGCTACAGTACTGCAGCTGGTGACAAAGCTGCATATATTGAAAAAGCTTGTTAGTGCATAGGTCAAATGTATCTTTGTGATATTCATTTCAGGTCTTTTTTTTACAGCTTTAGACAAACACTAAATATTTAACTTAAAACATAGTTTTGTTGTATTTAATGATAGAGAAGAGAAGAGTTTGACCAACACAGATTCATGTCCAATCTTTGAGGACATGTCTACATTGTTAGAGTGGTCACATGCCAATCTGTTCCATATAATAGACAGTCTTTGGAACAGTGGAAAGCTGCATGGCCCCTTGGTTGTTGCTAAGCATGCATTCTTCTTCTATGGTGTTTATTGGTGGTGTTCAGAACAACGTTAAAGGTGCATCACTGCCACCTTCTGGGCTGGAGTGTGATAGAGACATGTGGTTCTGCCCTGGTGAGATCACAGGGTCAGAGAAAACTCCTGAATGTGGTCATACCAAAACACTCCAGGCACTCAGCCCATAAGAGCCATTCATACTGTCAGATCTAATATGGAAGAACTGAATACAAAAGAGACGGAGAGGTTGACCAGTACAAATTCATGCACTAATGTTATTTTTCATTGGCAGATCAATGCAGTTTTCCAAACATAATCAAAACATCAAACAACTGATGATGATTAACTGAACAAAAATATAAACACAACATTCAACAATTTTACTGGGGTACAGTACATATAAGGAAATCAGTCAATTGAAATACATTCATTAGGCCCTAATCTATGGATTTCACATGACAGGGGCCCACCCATCAGCCAATAAGAATGATTTTCCCCCACTAAAAGGGCTTTATTACAGATAGAAATACTCCTCAGTTTCATCAGCTGTCCGGGTGGCTGATCTCAGATGATCCTGCAGGTGAAGAAGTCAGATGTGGAGGTCCTGGGCTTGCACGGTTACATGTGGTCTGCGGCTGTGAAGCCAGTTGGATGTTCTGCCAAATTCTCGGTAGAGAACAGCTCTTGTGAACATTCCTGCAGTCAGCATGCCAATTGTGCACTCCCTCAAAATGTAGACATCTGTGGCATTGTGTTGTGTGACAAAACTGCACATTTCAGAGTGGCCTTTTATTGTACCCAGCACAAGGTGCACCTGTGTAATGATCATGCTGTTTAATCAGCTTCTTGATATGCCACAACTCGCAGGTGGATTGATTATCTTGGCAAAGGAGAAATGCTCACTAACAGATATGGAAACAAATTTGTGCACCAAATTTGAGAGAAATAAGCTTTTTGTGTGTATGGAACATTTCTGGGATCTTTTATTTCAGCTCATGAAACATGGGACCAACACTTTACATGTCAAGTTTACGTATTTTTTCAGTATAGTTTTAGAAGACAATTCACTAAACACGTAGTCATTTCATTTTAATTGTCACATGTTTGGTAAACAACAGGTGTAGACTAACAGTGAAATGTTGACCAACAATGGAGAACACAATACAACAATTATAATAATAGGAAAAAGATTGTAGCACAAGGAATTAATACACGATGAGCAATGGTAGCTTTGTTATATACATGGGGTGCCAATTCCTAGTCAATGATAGCTTGGCTATATACATGGGGTGCCAATACCTAGTCAATGATAGCTTGGCTATATACATGGGGTGCCAATACCTAGTCAATGATAGCTTGGCTATATACATGGGGTGCCAATACCTAGTCAATGATAGCTTGGCTATATACAGTGCAATCTGAAAGTATTCAGACCCCTTGACTTTTACCACATTTTATTACGTTACAGCCATATTCTAAAATTGATTTAACAGTTTTTTCCCCTCATCAACCTACACACAATACCCCATAATGTCAAAGCAAAAGACAGGTTTTTAGTTGTTTTTCCTAATTTATTAATAAAAAACGGAAATATCAAATATACATAAGTATTCAGACCCTTTACTCAGTACTTTCTTGAAGCACCTTTGGCAGTGATTATAGCATCGAGTCTTCTTGGGTATGATGCTACAAGCTTGGCACACCTGTATTTGGGGAGTTTCTTCAATTCTTCTCTGCAGATCCTCTCAAGCTCTATCAGGTTGGATGGGGAGCGTTGCTGCACAGCTATTTTCTGGTCTCTCCGGAGATGTTAAATCGGGTTCAAGTCTGGGCTCTGGCTGGGCCAGGTGAACCTTCGCCCCAGTCTGAAGTCCTGAGCGCTCTGGAGCAGGTTTTCATCAAGGATCTCTCTGTACTTTGCTCCGTTCATTATTCCCTCGATCCTGACTAGTCTCCCTGCCTCTGAAAAACATCTGCACAGCATGATACTGCCACGATCATGCTTCACCGTAGGCATGGTGCCTGGTTTCCTCCAGACGTGACGCTTGACATTCAGGCCAAAGAGTTCAATCTTGGTAACATCAGACTAGAGAATCTTGTTTGTCATGGTCAGAGTCCTTTAGGTGCCTCTTGGCAAACTCCAAGCGGGCTGAACTCTGGAGCTCTGTCAAAGTGATCATTGGGTTCTTGGTCACCTTCCTGACCAAGGCCATTCTCCCCCGATTGCTCAGGTTGGCCGGGCGGACAGCTCTAGGAAGAGTCTTGGTGGTTCCAAACTTCTTCCATTTAAGAATGATGGAGGCCACGGTTCTCTTGGGGACCTTCAATGCTGCAGAAATGTTTTGGTACCCTTCCCCAGATCTGTGCCTCGATACAATCCTGTCTCGGAGATTTACGGTCAATTCCTTCGACCTCATGGCTTGGTTTTTGCTCTGACATGCACTGTCAACTGTGGGATGTTATATAGACAGGTGTGTGCCTTTTCAAACCATGTCCAATCAATTGAATTTATCTCAGGTGGACTCCAATCAAGTTGTAGAAACATCTAAAGGAAGATGAATGGAAACAGGATGCACCTGAGCTAAATTTTCGAGATTCATTTTATTTCTAATAAATTTGCAAAAATGTCTAAACCTGTTTTCGCTTTGTCATTATGGGGTATTGTGTGTAGATTAATGAGGGAATTTTAATTTTTAAAATAAATTTTACAATAAGGCTGTAACGTATTTTCTTGTTGAAAAGTCAAGGGGTCTGAATACTTTCAGAATGCACTGTATAGACACTAACTATTTCACTTTAAACAGTTTGTTATATTTATGCACAAGAGAAGAAGAGGTTGGCCAGCACAAACTCATGTACAAACATGAATTTTCATTACATATTTGTAATTTAGCAGATGCTCTTATCCAGAGCGACTTATAGGACCAATTGGGGTTAATTGCCTTGCACAAGGCCACAATGACAGATTTTGGACCTAATCGGCACGGGATTCAAACCAGCGACCTTTTAGTTACTGGCCCAACACTCTTAACCGCTAGGCTACCTCCCGCCAGATCAATTAACTTCAATACAGTTATTCAAATACATTCATCATCAATTACTAAAATAATTAATCTGGTATTAAAAGACAATTTCATAAACACAAGTAGTCGATTCATAGCCTGTTTATCATTAAACAAAAGATGTTTAGTAATAAAAAATTATCCACCCAAACTAATGCTAAAAACTGATCACACAGTCTTTATCTGATGTACACTGAGTCCACAAAACATTAGGAACACCTTCCTAATATTGAGTTGCAACCCCCTTTGAGTTTGAGTTGATTTATTCTTGCTCACCGATAAAACTGAATAAATGCAGAATTTACATGACTAATAACTACAAAACACTCGTTTTAAAATACATAACACAATACGTGACATAAGTAGAATACAGAACGCTTGATGGAAATCGAAATATTAAAATGTGATTTTAAAAAAAGATTTTGGGAGTTATTATGCAGTCTGATATCAGTGGGTAGAGTGGCGTTTCGCAGGCGGTTTGTACGGGCAGTTAGACAGGACAGTTTGTGGCTGTTTCTCAGGAGCCTGTTGGTGCAGTTACCTCTTCTTGGAGGGAGCAGGTCATTCAGTGGATGGTCAAGAGTGTGCATGTCCTTCACCAGGTGCACTGCAGCCTGTTCTCGCCTGCTCTGCAGTGACGGGAGCTGTGGTTGGACTGCTCCACCTCTGGAGATGATCCTCAAGGCCCTCCAACTAACAGCACTCCACCGTATTCCAGACAAGGCCTGGCCAGTATAGTATAGACTGTGACCAGATCTTCAGTAGGACAGTACTGGCAAGAACAGTCAAAAAGGCGTTTCGAGGCCTTTCTCACTGGCTGCTCCAGGTGTCACCACTGAGGTTAGAGTCTAGATGAAAACCCAGATACTTGGTTGTTGTTACCACTGGTACTTCCTGTCCTCCTAGGATTAGTGGTGCAGGTTGTGGATGGTCTCTAGAAAAACATATCTGAATTTCCACAGACTTTTTCCCATTCAGGACCATGTTGTTGGATGTGGCCCACTCTTCCAGCTGCTGTATCTCCAAGCCCATGGAAGTGTCCTCTTGGATGCTGGTTAATGGTATGGCTCGAGACAGCCCTACATCGTCTGCATACCCAGTGTCCAGAGTGTCACTGAAGACAACTTTTCAGGTGGACATGTGAAGGAGAAACAGATATGGTGAAATCACGTCACCTTGTGGCACACCAGAGGTGACCTCTGACCAAGGGCTAAATGTGCCAGTTGCCATCACCCTCTGCCCTCTTTCGGTGGTGTAGCTGTGGAGCCAGGCTAGTAACCTTGGACACAGTTCAATGTCAGAGATGCTGCAGGAACTTTGCGTGATCTACTCGATCAAAGGCTTTGGACACATCAGCAAGTAACACCCTCACCATAGTCTGTAGCTGTCAGCCAGGAGTGTGTGGCTTTCACAAGGGCGGTAGTAGTGCTGGACTTTGGGAGGTAGTCATACTGATTTGTGCACTTAGATAAAACTGTCCCCTGCCAGTAGGAGGTGTTAACAATGTGTTTGATGACAGGGGCTAGATCTTCTGCATGCTCTTTTAGTAGCCAGGCTGGAATGCCATCAGGCCCACATGCTTTACGTGGGCTGAGTCTGATCAGAGCTTGCATTAACTGGCCAATGCTGCACTGCTCAACCTGCCTTGTAGGCATGGGCTGGGGGAAGATGGCAAGAGGTGTGGTGCTTGTCCATGCCTCAGCAAAGAAGCCATTCAAAACATCAGCCACGTCGTCGTCTTCAATTCCCTCGACCTGTATTCTCCCTCCTGATGTTTTCTTTGGTCCCAGTCCATTGTTAATGAAGTCCCACCATTCCTTAGGGTTTTTCTTCTTTAGGTCCTGGATTTCAGTTTTGCAGCAGTTTGTCTTTGCTTACATCAAGTGCAGTTTGAATACAGGAGTTGAACGTCTCCACCTTTGCATCGATGCTCTCCACCTCATTTATGGCAGACCAGTCAGTACTGGCCATACATCGTGCAAAGGTCTCCTTTCTGTTCTGGGTTACCAGATGTCCTTTTTTCCCCTGCACCTCTCTTCTCCCTCCTGATGTTGTGTTTGGAGAGAACAGCAGACATTTGTGATCACTGGATCCGAGAGGAGCAAGCACAGTGGGTTGTGTTGATCAGATCTAGGATGGAGTCCCCTCTGTGGTCTTGTCTTTGACCACTTGTTTCATGTCTGGATGGGAGTTTGTCAGCATCTTGATGGGCAGGTGATTTAAGTCTCCACACAGGATGAGACCCATTTGGGGAGAGGACATCCTGATCACATGGACAGTGATTATGAGATAATCCACAGTGTTCTGCTGCAGTGTTTTGTCATGTGCCCATGGTGGATGTTAAAGCACTCCACTACCAGAGATTAAACTGAGCTGGGGTGTTGTTTAGGACGGAGCTGAAGACACTCAAACTCTTCTTTCTCTAGGTCAGTTATTCTTCTCTTTGCCAGCATACTGTGATTCACTTACATAGCCACGCCACGCCACGCCCCCTACCCGCATCCCCTCTCTGGACCTGTCATTTCTGAACAGCTGATAGTCTTTGTCATCAGAACAGCCTCAATTCGTCGGGGCATGGACTCTACAAGGTGTCGAAAGCGTTCCTCAGGGATGCTGGCCCATGTTGACTGCAACGATTCCCACAGTTGTGTCAAGTTGACTGGTAGTGTATTTCTACTCCGAATAGCTCGTGCCATCTCCTACAACAGATGCACAATTGGATTGAGATCTGTTGCCTCGGAAGGCCACTGCAGTAACCTGAATTCACTGTCATGTTCGTGGAACCATTCCTGGACAAGCCTTGTGGCATGGGGCATAATCCTGCTGAAAAAAATATATTTGCAGATTGATACACTGCTGCCATGAAGAGATGCACCTGATTGGCAATGATGTGTAGATATACTGTGGCATTCAAATGTTGCTCCACTTTAATCAAAGGGCCCAATGTGTGCCATGAAAACACATCCCACACCACCATCCTGCAATGCTGAAATACGGCATGGATGCATGTACTCGTGGTTTCCTCAATACCCTAGTCCTCTCAATATCTTTATAGTAGGAGCTATCTAAGGACTGCAAAACTGACAAGGTGCACACTGATCAGTTAAGAGATGCTAACGTTCTACAACGTTCCCTTTCCTCTGCACAGTTCTCTCACAGTGAGAAACAATAGGATTACAATAGAGTGTTCTACGCTTTCTTCATTTGATCCAATCCACTACTACTTCTTATGTATACGTTGGTGTCTTTTTAAATTGCCCAACATGTAGAATCTCATGTCACAGTCAGAGCAGGAGTAAGGCTTCTCTCCTGTATGTATACGTTCATGTACTTTTAAGGGGTCCAGTCGAGAGAAACTCTTCCCACAGTCAGAACAGGAGTAAGGCTTCACTCCTGTGTGTATATGTTCATGTACTTTTAAGGCGTTCAGTCGAGAGAAACTCTTCCCACAGTCAGAGCAGGAGTAAGGCTTCTCTCCTGTGTGTGTTCTCTGATGAACTTTTAGCTGAGTTGATGTTTTGAAGCATTTTACACAGTCAGAGCAGAAGTAAGGCTTTTGTCCTGTATGTTTAGGTTCATGTTGTTTTAAGTGGCTCTGTTGAGAGAAACTTGCCCCACAATCAGAACAGGAGTAAGGCTTCTCTCCTGTGTGTGTTCTCCGATGAAGTTTTAGCTCATATGATGTTTTGAAGCACTTTACACAGTCAGAGCAGGAGTAAGGCTTCTCTCCTGTATGTATACGTTCATGTTGTTTTAAGGTGCCCAGTTGTGAGAAACTTGCCCCACAGTCAGAGCAGGAGTGTGGCTTCTCTCCTGTGTGTATACGTTCATGTACTTTTAAGGTGTCCAGTCGAGAGAAACTCTTCTCACAGTCAGAACAGAAGTAAGGCTTCACTCCTGTGTGTATACGTTCATGTACTTTTAAGGTGTCCAGTCGAGAGAAACTCTTCCCACAGTCAGAACAGGAGTGATGCGTCACTCCTGTGTGTATCCGTTGGTGTGATTTTAAGTGGCCCAGTTGAGAGAAACTTGCCCCACAGTCAGAGCAGGAGTAAGGCTTCTCTCCTGTGTGTATTTTTAGGTGTATTTTTAGCTTTGATAGAATTGGGAAAATCTCCTCACAATGTGGGAAGTGGTGAGAACTCTTAGCTCTGTGATCTTCTTGCTGTGGCTCTCTGGATGTAGAGAATGTCTCAACATGGTCTCCTGTGTGAACAACATCAGAAGAACCAGTCAGTTGGTGTGATATACATGTCAATCAAATGTATTTTATGAAGCCCTTTTTACATCAGAAGTTGTCACAAAGTGCTTTACAGAAACCCAGCCTAAAACCCCAAAGAGCAAGCAATGCAGATATAGAAGCCATATCATCCTCCACTCACTATCACAAGGGTTAGTAACTACACAGACTCATTTAATAGAACTTTAAAACACTGGCAGTTTGTCTACTTCACTTCTTTATTCTACACTCTGATCACTCCAGAATGCCCAGCGAATAAAACACATGCTGGCAATACTGGTGTCAAACCATGTAAGTGTCAGTAGCATGAAATAATACCTACCTTTTCATTGAAACAGTTCTACTGCAACTTTTCATGCACAGTGGGAAGTTGGAATGAATAACACAAACTTAGTTAGATAGAACCTGCTCTTACCATGAGAAACAGATTTCCCAATCTTCTCCTCATCTTTAATGTTGACATTTAGCTCCAGTGTTTGACTGCAGTCTTCCAGCTTCACTGATGCCATCTCTGGATCCTGCAGTGCAAACTGGGCACCACTGTCACAATCAGGACCCAGTGACTGTAGGTTTGGACTCAGTGTGGAAGGAGAGAGGCAGGCTGGGTTTGTCCTCACTGTTGATGTTACCGGCCTCAGATTTAATTCTAGTCGTCCTGTCATAACAATGAGAAACAGACACAAAAAGTTAGTGTCTTGACAGTTCTGGCACTTTCTTTATTCTCTAAAAATATATTATGTTCCTTCTTGTTAAATTATCTAATTCAGTGCTTGACTTGGACTGAAATAGGTGCCGGTACTGTTTATATTTAGGTGCAGGAGCTCCACAATACTGTTGAGCTAACATTCTATAAGAGGATCAGGAGCTCAAACACTAGATATTTGAGGTGCCGGTACTTAACCTATAGAAGATTTTCCCAAATTCACACACAGAACCAGTCAAAAGTTTTAGAACACCTACTCATTCCAGGGGTTCTCTTTATTTTTACTATTTTCTACATTGTAGATTACAAAGATTCTACAAAGCTGTCATCAAGGCAAAGGGTGGCTACTTTGAAGAATCTAAAATATATTTGATTTGTTTAACACTTTTTTGGTTACTACATGATTCCATATGTGTTATTTCATAGTTTAGATGTCTTCACTATTATTCTACAATGTAGAAAATAGTAAAATGTAAGAAAAAACCTTGAATGAGTAGGTGTCCAAACTTTTGACTGGTACTGTAAATGCATAAATGACAAAAGCCATTTAGTACAAGGTCACTGTTTGTTTTAGGTGGGACTATGTACTATGTTCCTGAATAACCAATTGTATTTTCCGTTCACACCATAGTAACATTTATTGATAAAGACAGAAACTGAATGTGTCTGAATATTAGTACACATGTAGAAAACGTATAATCATTACATTCAGCTTCAAAACAGTAGTGCAACCCTGAAATAGTCTCTCTGATGCACTGAAATCCGTTGACGCTGACCGAGTGGGTGGCGCCATTTTACCAGCTCGTTAATTTTACACAAAACCAAAACAAACTCGGAAATCTAAAATAAATGGATTCTTTATGAAATCACCTTGAGGAAATTATGTACATCCATTCAGACAAACCCAAAGTATCTAGCTATGTGATTTGTAAAATAGTTACCAGGTTTACTCAGTTTGACATAAAAATAACACACCAAACCTTTACCAAACGTGATAATACCTCAATAATGGTTGGCAACTGTTGGATGGAATTAGCTCGGAAAATCATTATATAAACTAAGAAGTTTTCTATGTAAGTAATTCAGATGACAATAGGCTACGCCGGTACCGCTTGTCATGTGAATCTGGTACTGTAATATTAAATCCTTTGAACCAACTCTCCATCTAAGTGTTTAACTATTCTCTTGCATACTGAATTACTTGATGCCAGAGAAACTCGTCATAACACATAACTATAGTAATAAAAAGAAACGGACACAAAGGTTATCTTCTTGACATCACAGTTCTGGCGCTTTCTTTTACTGAAGAATGGTGGTGTTCCCCCACTACCACAGTGCAGCCACAGATAGAACAATGAGACAGATATTTCACTGGATGTATAATTGTGAAGCATCCGGTTGGCGTTTCCACTCACTACCAAATATGGTAGTGAGAGGAAGCCCACTGGCCGGCAGTGGGAGAAGATGGAAGGAGATGGATTTTGGCCGATATTCTGCAAATGTTCTAATCGATGAAACATCTGATCTTAATACAGTTCTGTTCCCAAAACTAAAATATGTTATGCACAGAGTGGACTAAGTTTTGTGGACTTACCTGTTGCAAATACTTTTTTAAATCAATTTAGAAGAAGCGCAAAGGCAAATTGAGTTATTGCACACGAGCGCTTCACAGAGGAGGCATTCCCTAACAGAAATATGCAGATGTGTGCTAGAACACACCAAAAGGATCTCGCTAGCTCGTGCTTGGCTCTGCCCACTATGACTCATCTGTTCCCATTGGAAACGACCAGCTGTGGTCTATCTTGGTTTAGTTATAAGAAATCATTGGTGCAACCGTCCGTGCGTTCAGGGATCCTTGGGATGCCCCTACCCCATTATACGAGAAGGGCGGTGCTTAATTTGAGCTGGATCCTCCGGAACCTCTCAGTTTTGTAGTCTTTCGTTCCGGAACCCATTTGCCAGGATCAGGTAGCCTACCTCTTGTGGCAAGAAACATAATTTCCACTGTTTGCAATGTAAAAATCCTAATAAAAGCAATCAGAGTAATTACATTTAGATTCCTCTGTAATTGTCATGCCCCCTAAAAAAAACGTAATGTGAAAACGTGCATGATATTCTAAGAATTGGTTAATGTTGGGCCGTCTTGGGTTTATGGTTTGCACAACATTGTAGCCTAGACCAAGGCGAGGCCATTGCTGTGGTGAGAGAGAGAAGCACGCCTGTATCTCTCACAGAAATGAAATGACATTCACTTTGTATGATCTCTCTCCCTCTCTGTGCTGTTATAGACATAAGCCGGCAACTCTCTTCTCTCCAGCATTGCACTTCATCATTTATCTCCTAATAGAATAATAGCTGAGGGAAGTGTGCTGGAGGTGCTGCAGCACTCTGCAGTCTGTTCAGAAAGATATTAAATCATTCCCAATACCACACCAGGAGTAAGACTAGAATTTCGCCACAGAGGATCCATAGCTAATTTTAAAAAATTGCCTAGCTGTGGAATGTGTGTAGCCAAATCACAAGGCATGCCTAACGTGTGGCAAATCTGTCAGTTAACAGCATGCAGCCAAAACAGGCCTTTCGCAAATATTTCTAATACAATCGCTGGAAAACACAGGTTGTAAAGCAAATGGATCCTGCTGAAAATAAAATACTAATGTCTGTATGTTACCAAGTTTTCAACTTCCAAATAGGCCTATTGAGCGAACAGCATTGTTTAAAAAAGTAAAGCGAGAGAGATAAGCTTTTGGCCGGTGAGTGAGCAGCACATCATTGGGTGAGTCAGTGAAACTGGAAAGCTTTTTTAGGACTATATCTTCCTCCTCATATTGTACAATGTGTTTCTCTGCACACTTAGGGGCCTAGGCTATTGATGGATTATAGACAAGGTCGTTTTTATTGATCTCAGATTCTCAGTGTCAAAGTAGCCTGTCATTTTGGTAATTTGTGAGATCCATTTCTGCAGTACAATTGACAACCATTGCTATAAATGCTAAAAATCCCACCTTACTGAAGCACATATTCTTCCCATCACTCTCTCTTGGTCTCTGCCTACTCATAGGAATCCTCTCAAGATCCCTCACCCTGTACCCATCTTCCTCTACAACTCTCTTCACTGCTTCGGCATACAACACTTTCTGTACTACTGTATCCTGGCAACCTCAATCTGCCTTTCTCTCACCTGACACCTCAGATCTCCAGCCCGTTAGCACCCCCACAACTAACACACAGAACTTTCTCCACCGATACCACACATTTCTTCATCTCATGCCCTCCTGCACACTTGTCACATCTAGGCATCTCACGCCTACACACTGCTGCAACAGGCCCATAAACTTCACCCCTAAAACACTGTAGTATTTACGGAACAAAATCGCTCACGGGATAACTGACACTTCCTACCTTGACCTTATCTGGCAGAGACTATCTATCAAAATCCAGCATGACAGATTTATTCTCTGTTTCCCCACGCTCTACACCAGATCTACATCTCACCAAACGGAGGGCGTCACAGACACCTGGAATCTTCCATTTCAACTGCTCATCCTCAACACTTAAACCTATCCCTGTTATCACTCCTTTCAATGCCACCCTGTTCCGGAGAGTAATTCAAGTCACAATTCCTGTCATTACTCAAGTAATCCGCAGCGCCCGCTCCCTCTGAGCAGAGGAGAAACAATAAATCATCACGAGTCCACTCAGTTACCTTCACCAACTCAACAGTCCCCAACCTCTTCTCCACCTAACCTGACACCACATATGGATCCATTCTCTCTACAAATCTCAGTCCCACTGGGCCAGAATCATCCTTATCATCCTTGGAACGAGGCCCGAACTCGGAGTTCCTCACCGCAGGTAATTCATCCTCACTCTCACCAGGTTCCATCTCTGAGCTACTGGAGGACGTATCCCTCTTTTTACACTAGACGATAACCTCCCTCACCACACTGCTTCCCTCTACACTCAGCTCCTTCTCAGCGGTCATCACTGCACCTGCCACCACAGTTAATTCATCCTCACTCTCGTCACGTTCACTTTCCTCCTGTAGCTCTTCTAAAAGTTCTGTTAGATCTTCCATTCCATATTCATTCAAAACATATTCCACTTTTCTCCTTTGTCCTTGTCCACCATCTTCTCCATCAGATCTTCCAGAAGGTTTGTGCATCCCCCATTTCACTTTTTTTCTTGTCCGCCATCCTACCACATGTCTCAGCTCATCCACACCCCACTAGCTTCGGGTAGCTGCACACCAATGGAGTACCACAGTATAAATGATAATACCCATAAAACCTTGCAGTCAAACAGGGAAATGGTTCCAATCATTTTTCCACCATTCATTTTTCCCATAGGGGATTTTAGAAACACTTAAAATAAGGGCTGTGTTTCGTGTAGGCTTACCCTGGCGTGACGTTTTGATAACCGTGTAAATCTCTCTAGGACAAGGTGAATCTGGACAAAATTGCCAAATCGAGTCAAAGGTAAGGATCTCTGGGTTAACTATCTAATGTTAGCTAAATGTAATAATGAATAAATAGGCTAAATTTATTTAAAATGGACAATTCTGTGAACTGTCTTGTGCAAGTTTTAAATTGACACAATACCTGTTAGCAAAGGTGTCAGCTAGAGATGACGTGCTGGAGATTGCAGTGATTTGTTGTTTTGCATGATGTCTACTTTGATGATAATTAGAGTTTTAATCGAAGAGGAAATAGAGACGAATATGTTGCTAAAAGTCACGCCAGGGTAAGCCTACACGAAACACAGCCCTTATTTTAAGTGTTTCTAAAATGAATAAAAAGGAAAAATGATTGGAACCATTTAGGTTTTATGACACCATTTTTGCACACAATTAAAAAAAATATATATATACTGTATTCAGACTTTACTCAGTACTTTGTTGAAGCACCTTTGGCAGTGATTACAGCCTCAAATCTTCTTGGGTATGGCGCTACAAGCTTGGCATACCTGTATTTGGAGAGTTTCTCTGCAGATCCTCTCAAGCTGGTCAGGTTAGATGGGGACTGTCGCCACACAGCTATTTTCAGGTCTCTCTGTACTTTGCTCCGTTCATCTTTCCCTCAATCCTGACTAGTCTCCCAGTCCCTGCCACTGAAAAACACCACCACAGCATGATGCTGCCCAACAAGCTTCTCCGTTGGGATGGTGCCAGGATTCCTCCAGACGTGAAGCTTGGCATTCAGGCCAAAGAGTTCAATCTTGGCTTCATAAGACCAGATAATCTTGTTTCTCATGGTCTGAGAGTCCTTTAGGTGTCTTTTGCCAAACTCCCAGCGGGCAGTCATGTGCCTTTTCATGAAGAGTGGCTTCCGTCTGGTCACTCTACCATAAAGGCCTGATTGGTGGAGTGTTGCAGAGATGGTTGTCCTTCTGGAAGGTTCTCCTATCGCCACAGAAATCTGGAGCTCTGTCAGAGTGACCACTGGCTTCTTGGTGACCTCCCTGACCAAGGCCCTTCTCCCCCGATTGCTTAGTTTGTCCGGGCAGCCAGCTCTAGAAAAAGTATTGGTGGTTCCACACTTCTTCCAATTAAGAATGATGGAGGCCTTTCAATCATATCCTTGGACTAAAATGATTGACACTCAGGTGCAAGCCTAACATCATTTGCAAAGGGCCTTTGGGTAACGTAGCACATATTCAATGATATCTATTTTTCTCATGTAGGCTGTTCATTTCTGATCTTTGATACTTTTTTTGGTTTATAAACGTATCATGGTATACTACATTAACACTATACGTATGGGCCACATTGTTACTTGGTAGCTACTAGCAGCAGACCCTGTGATGTGGATCATCTACCACTATTTTGGACGGTCCATACTGTAACGTTAACGTTAGTCTCAGGCTTCACTAACTAGCGTTACTGTTTTAGGTGGAGCTATTCTTTGCTACTTTTCAAAGAAATACTACGTGATATTTCACATGTCATCTTGCTAGATAGGCCTTTTGTTGTGATATTTCCTTTTTTTTTAAGGCTACTTTTTTCATTTTATATAGGCTACACTCTTAGCGGAAAGCTTTGTCTAGACAGTGGATGGTTCAGTGTTTTGTTAGGATATATTTATGTTTGTTTCTCCCAACAGATCTTTACATATTTTCCTCACTACAAAATATTCCTGCGGTCCTTGTGGTTCCTAAACATATTTTAGATATGCCTTTATGCTATAGCTTATTCCATGTTTACATCTTTGGTTAAATGACTTCAAATGCAAAACATTTAAATGTACTTTGTGGAATGTCTGGGAGTTTGTAAACTATCCAAGCTTAAAACAGGTTATTACTAGGCTTAAACAACTTCATTCATCTATTGTGTTCCTACAAGAAACTCACTTGTTGAAGGATGAGCTACTTAAAGTATGCAGGAGATGGCAAGGGCCAGTAGTAGCATCCTGTTTCTCCTCTCATTCTCATGGTGTTATGGTTTTAATTCACTAATCTGTTCCGTTTCAAGTGGATACTATTATAACTGATACATCTGGTAGATACATTTTGATACAGGGAACTCTTTTGAATGAGCATATTAATCTGGTTAATGTTTATGGTCCTAATGATGATAACCCACAATCCCGTTTTGGGTGCCGGTACTGTTTATATTTAGGTGCAGGAGCTCCACAATACTGTTGAGCTAACATTCTATAAGAGGAACAGGAGCTCAAGCACTAGATATTTGAGGTGCCGGTACTTAACCTATAGCAGATTTTCCCAAATTCACATACAGTACCAGTCAAAGGTTTTAGGACACCTACTCATTCCAGGGGTTTTCTTTATTTTTACTATTTTCTACATAGGATAATAATATGAAATAACACATATGGAATCATGTAGTAACCAAAAAATTGTTAAACTAATCAAAATATATTTTATGTGAGATTCTTCAAAGTAGGCAACCTTTGCCTTGATGACAGCTTTGCACACTCTTGGCAATTCAATCAACAGGTGTGTCTTGTTAAAAGTTAATTCGTGGAATGTCTTAATGCGCTTGAGCCAATCAGTTGAGTAGTGACAAGGTAGGGGTGGTATACAGAAGATAGGCCTATTTGGTAAAAGACCAAGTCCATATTATTGCAAGAACAGCTCAAATAAGCAAAGAGAAACAACAGTCCATCATTACTTTAAGATTCTTCAAGTGCAGTCGCAAAAACCATAAAGCGCTATGATGAAACTGGCTCTCATGAAGACCGCCACTGGAAAGGAAGACCCAGAGTTACCTCTGCTGCAGACGATAAGTTCATTAGAGTTACCAGCCTCAGAAATTGCAGCCCAAATAAATGCTTCACATTGTTCAAGTAACAGACACATCTCAACATCAACTGTTCAGAGGAGACTGCGTGAATCAGGCCTTCATGGTCGAATTGCTGCAAGAAACCACTACTAAAGGACACCAACATGAAGAAGAGACTTGCTTGGGCCAAAAAACATGAGCAATGGAAATCTGTCCTTTGGTCTGATGTGTCCAAATTTGAGATTTTTAGTTTAAACCGCAGTGTCTTTGTGAGATGCAGAGTAGGTGAACGGATGATCTCTACATGTGTGGTTCCCACCGTGAAGCATGGAGGAGGAAGTGTGATGGTGCTTTGCTGGTGATTTATTAAGAATTAAAGGCACACTTAACCAGCATGGCTACCACAGCATTCTGCAGCGATACGCCATCCCATCTGGTTTGCGCTTAGTGGGATTATAATTTGTTTTTCAACAGGACAATGACCCAACACACCTCCAGGCTGTGTAAGGGCTATTTGACCAAGAAGGAGAGTGATGGAGTGCTGCATTAGATGACCTGGCCTCCACAATCAACCGACCTCAACACAATTGAGATGGTTTGGGATGAGTTGGACCGCAGAGTGAAGGAAAAGCAGCCAACAAGTGCTCAGCATGTGTGTGAACTTCTTCAAGACTATTGGAAAAGCATTCCAGGTGAAGCTGGTTGAGAGAACACCAAGAGTGTGCAAATCTGTCATCAAGGCAAAGGGTGGCTACTTTGAAGAATCTAAAATCAAAAATATATTTTGGTTTGTTTAACAATTTTTGGTTATTACATGATTCCATATGTGTTATTTCATAGTTTAGATGTCTTCACTATTATTCTACAATGTAGAAAATAGTAAAAATTAAGAAAAACCCTTGAATGAGTAGGTGCTGTATATTTGCCACTGCTTGACAAAAAAAAGAGAACTAGTTAGATAGAACCTGCTCTTACCATAAGAAACAGATTTCCCAATCTTCTCCTCCTCTTCTTCATCTTTAATGTTGACATTCAGCTCCAGTGTTTGACTGCAGTCTTCCAGCTTCACTGATGCCATCTCTGGATCCTGCAGTAAACTGGGCTCCACTGTCACAATCAGGACCCAGTAACTGTCGGTTTGGACTCAGTGTGGAAGGAGAGAGGCAGGCTGGGTTTGTCCTCACTGTTGATGTTACCGGCCTCAGACTTAATCTGAGTCGTCCAGTAGTAATATAGAGAAACGGACACAAAAGTTAGTCTTGACATTTCTGGCACTTTCTTTATTCTCTAAAAATATATTAGATCAGGTAGCTAAGCATTGACAACAAACCATTTATTAATTTCACATTAGACACAAATTGCACACTTTAAATTAAACCATGTGAGTGCACTTAACCTATAGTAGATTTCAGAAATTCTCATAAATGACTCAAAAGCCATTTAGTACAAGGTTGCAGTTTGTTTTAGGCAGCACTATGTAATATTTTCCTTAATAACCTCGTCTTCACTGTATTATTTCAATCAAAAACCAATTGTATTTCCCGTTCACACCATAGTAACAATTATAGATAAAGATAGAAACAACAATGTGTCTGAATATATGGAAAAAGGGGAGGGGTCTGAATAATTTCTGAATCCACTGTAAGGAATTGGCAACTCGTTCTCATTCTGAGAAATAAGGTAGGCCACTTGATTTCAACATCTGAACAAAGTGGACAGGCTAACATGCTTTTCAAACAGTTGGAGACAGACAGAATGGTGTGTTCATAACAACTCAACTGTTCAACCTTGTTAGCAAACAGATCCAAGTTGGCTAATCTTGAAATATAAAGATTAGCTGGTTAATCACTAGCATGTGGGCTTGAGAGATTGTTGATGAGACCTGTGTTAATTGTCTATAGCCTAATGCCTGCTACAATAAATTAGTCAATTTGTAACAAGAAATTTCATTTTCATAGACCAACTTGAAAGCCAGATCAGTGATTATTGTCAACAAAAAAAAGCAGGTTAAACTATTTTTATAAAATAATACAATTATTAGTGGGTCTTATTGGTTGTGGATGGCTTATATTTAGCCTAGGTATAACTTCACAAGCCCTGAATTCATTAGATTATAGCTGACTGTTTGAAATGCAGTGTATTTTACCTTTAATTGTACAAGCTTACTTAGAGAAAAACAAAATCGAGATATATATCGTGAATCGCCCATAAATTTAAAAAAACTCAAGATACAGCTGTATGATTTAGTCCATATCGCCCAGCCCTAACAGAGTACATTAGAGTAGAATACAATACAGTATGTTATACTGTACTATACTCTGTACTGTACTGAACTAAACTTCTCTTTCCTGTACTCTGCTGTACTGTACTTTCCAATCTTGTGAAACAGTAGCTATGTTTCCAATAACTTGTCCAGTGCTTTGTTTCTCGACATTAAGAAAAAGTTTGCATAGAATATAGATACGACAATTGCCATCTAAGGTGTGTTTCCATTTAACTATCCTGTGTCGATAAAAACAACTGGACGTAATGACTCAGCCTGTACCGTCAAAATGATTTGGCAATCATTTATTTAAAAAACACTGTTTCAATCCTCACTTGTCAGAATAAAGAAACTTTGACAAAGAAAAATCCACCCGTCCAACGATTAAAAATGTTTTCGAGCTTTAGAACATTTCTCCTATATCTGCTGTCTCCATTACACATCGCAAAGATTATTTTAGCAACATTGCGTTTGTCGAATGCAGCTGGGTCAATGGAAACCTGCCTAATGATGTCTGAGTGATTGGTTCAGATTTGGTCTGGTCTAATGCCAAGTCAGTTAAGAACAAATTCTTATTTACAATGACGGCCTACCCCGGACGACGCTGGGCCAATTGATTGGGACTCCAATCACAGCCGGATAATGATACAGCCTGGAATCCAACCAGGCTCTGTAGTGCCAGATGCAGTGCCTTAGACCGCTGCGCCACTCAGGAGCCATGTGACTAATCATTTTGGCTATTTAAGCTCTGAAAAGGCCTATCAGCTACCCATCTTTATTAGGAGTTATCCTGAGCCTCTTTACAATGAGAATCAATGCATTTGCACAGCGGGAAATGCAGAAGTATTAATTTTTTTGCTATGATCATCTCGTCAAATGTACAGACAAACTTGAAATCACTGATTATCATGACAATTTAGCTGACATGGTTAAACTCCCGGACAACAGTGGTTTCAGAGTCCTGCAATAGAGTGAAGACGCTAACATTTGTATAAGGGCACGACAAAGCCTATTCCCCCTCAGGAGACTGAAAAGATTTGGCATGGGTCCGCAGATCCTCAAAAAATTCTACAGCTGCACCATCGAGAGCATCCTGACTGGTTGCATCACCGCCTGGTATGGCAACTGCTTGGCCTCCGACCGCAAGGCACTACAGAGGGTAGTGCGTACGGCCCAGTACATCACTGGGGCCAAGCTTCCTGCCATCCAGGACCTCTATACCAGGCGGTGTCAGAGGAAGGCGCTCAAAATTGTCAGACTCCAGCCACCCTAGTCATAGACTGTTCTCTCTGCTACCGCACAGCAAGTGGTACCGGAGTGCCAAGTCTAGGTCCAAAAGACTTCTCAACAGCTTCTACCCCCAAGCCATAAGACTCCTGAACAGCTAATCATGGCTACCCGGACTATTTGCACTGCCCCCCCACCCCATCTTTTTACGCTGCTGCTACTCTGTTAATTATTTATGCATAGTCACTTTAACTCTACCCACATGTACATATTACTTCAACTACCTCAACTAGCCGGTGCCCCCGCACATTGACTCTGCACCGGTACCCCCCTGTATATATAGCCTCCCTACTGTTATTTTACTTCTGCTCTTTTTTTCTCAACACTTTTTTGTTGTTTTATTTTACTTTATTAAAAATAAATGCACTGTTGGTTAAGGGCTGTAAGTAAGCATTTCACTGTAATGTCTGCACCTGTTGTATTCGGCGCATGTGGCCAATAACATTTGATTTGAACTCTTGAGAATTGTTTTCTGTGGGTGTCACCCGTTCCATGGGTGCACAATCCAACCCGTTTCATAAGTGCATATATGAATGCGCCCAAAGCAATTATGCGGTCTAATACCTCCACAGTGGGATTTCAACAGTTTTTTTCTGTTTGATTTTAAAAAATAATCAGTTTTTGTAATTCATTTTAAATTAAGTAACAACATTCCAACCATGTTTAGCGTTATCTAGTCCAAATATGACATGATTCCACAATTTTATATCAGTTTGCATCACTTTCAATTAGGGACTTTTATTTTGAGCGCGAACCGCAAATTCCACTATTGTGGCTAATCGTTATTATAGTGTTGCCAATTTAGTGACTTTGTCGCTATATTTAGCGAGTATTCAGACCCCTCTAGCGACATTTCTTTTTAAGCGACTAGCGACAAATCTAGCGACTTTTTCTGGTGTTATTGGAGACTTTTGGAGACTATGACATGAAAGCACATATCGTTCTTAAGCTCCCCCCCGTCCCAAAGCACACACAGGCGGCACAGTCATCGCAGGAGATGTTCACCCCTCCGCATCCAGACTGCAAATGAATCGCGCATTCGGGAAGCCGCCGCTGGCTGATCCCGCCCTGGCTTACATTCAGGGCGAGATGTAAATGTAAGTAGTGTCTCTTTTGGGTCACTTTTGCTGGTCCCGGATGAAGGAGGAGGGTTGGAATTGTGACATAAAAAAAAACTAGAATCGACATTAGAAAGTTAATTTGTAGTTGTAAACATATTTAGGGTGTTTTTTCCTTACTGAGGAGTTGGCAACACTGAATTTGTGGCCCGCTTCACATCCGTAGGGACAAGCCGATACCAGGGCTGAGTCCAGCAGGAGGACGGAGACGTTGGCCACATTCAGATACAAATGTATTATGTAGAGCAAACATGCCTCTGATTCTAATTAATCATGTCAGTTCTATTCAGGGTATTTATATCTGCAACTTTCCAAAACGTTTTCGTACTGAACATGCCCAGGCGAAACGCACTGACCTATATACGAACCTGGAAAGCCTCACAAATAAAAACGTGTAATGGACCCCGCGCCATGTGCTTATAAAATATTTTTTATCACGTTCTTCAATCACTCGGATTGACACAAACATTACACAAAACCTTTCCCAAACGTGATAACACCTTGACTGATTTGTTATCTAACATGTTATTTCGATATTAGACAGTGTAAAAGTGCTATTACATACCTGTAGTAATAAAGAGAAACGGAAATCACAGTCCCGTCGTTTTCTTTATTCTGAAGAATGGTGCGCGCCTACACAGAAGTTCCTGTTCCCCAACTACCACAATGCAACAACGACTTCTTCTTCTGTGGGTTTTATGGCAGACTCCTTCCAAAAGTTGTATTGCCGCCACCAACTGGACGGGTTGAAACCACAAAATAAATTAAATAAAAAATAAATCCATACTTAATAGTGATACTAATTTACTCCACCCTAATACACATAGTACATTGCCAAAACAAACAAAACTCAAATTTCTTCCTTCTTTTAGTTCTCCATATCTCCCTTCTCAGTCTCTAGGACCTGAGATGGTGGTATGGCTTTTGAAAATATTCCATGTAACTCTTTTGCCAATAAATCTTTCAGCCCCAGGAACCGTTTCGCCGGAACCACAATGATTTATATCTTCCTAGATATTTTATCCACCTTGGCAGTGCCGTTAACCACCACCCCAAAGAATGAAAGAAAAAAAAAGATATATCTATAAACCTTGTAAAGTGGTTATCCCTGGCTATAAGGTGAATGCACCAATTTGTAAGTCGCTCTGGATAAGAGCATCTGCTAAATGACGTAAATGTAAATGTAAATTGCGATAAAGGCCACAAAGTAATTACAGACGCATCAAGGCTGGGACCGAGAGAATGAAACCACTTCTATCTCCAGGCCATAAGACTGTTAAACAGCCATCACTGATTTGATTCAGAGAATATTGGTGACTAGCAAATTGGCTTGTACCAATGTGTAGAGGTGTCGTGACATGTATTGAGTGGATAAATAAAACATATATTATTTTGAATGCCATGAATTGAACAAAAGCATTATATTTACTGTAAAGATAACCCCCAACAACTACAATGATTCAGTAGATCAGTAATGTTACAGTACTCTAGCAGGTCTCCCAGCTGCTTATGCTGACAAAACATGTTAGTGAATAGGTCAGATTTAGCTTTGTGATGCTCATTTAAACTTCCTGTCTTGTTCAGCTTCAGAAAAACAGTCAATATGTCTCCCTTTCCTCTGCACAGTTCTCTCACAGTGAGAAACAATAGGATTACAATAGAGTGTGCTACGATTTCTTGAGAATTAAGTGATGGAATGATTTTAATCTTAGCTAGTCAGAGAACTGATGAGGATTCTCACATTTATGTATTTGTTGGTGTCTTTTTAAGTGGCCATGTTGAGAGAAACTCTTCCCACAGTCAGAGCAGAGACACAGATTTTTTCTGTGTGTATATTTATTTGTATTTTTAGCTTTGATAGAATTGGGAAAATCTCCTCACAATGTGGGCAGTGGTGAGACCTCTTAGCTCTGTGATCTTCCTGCTGTTGCTCTCTGGATGTAGAGAATGTCTCAACATGGTCTCCTGTGTGAACAACATCAGAAGAACCAGTCAGTTGGTTTGATTTACATCAATCACATTGATTTTATAAAGCCCTTTTTCCATCAGCAGTTGTCACAGAGTGCTTTACAGATACCCTAACCTAATGTATCAGGCGTAAAAGAAACGCCTTAACGAGGTCCACAGAAACCAAAAGCTTCCGGATTTCAGGCTTTGCCTTCCACTCTGCCTTTTCCCTGAAACACGGATGCTTCCGGTGTTTGTTGACTCCGCTGAGGGTGCAGGTACCGAGACTACAACCCCAAAGAGCAAGCAATGCAGAAGCACAGTGGCTAGGAAAAACTCCCTAGAAGGAAGGAACCTAGGAAGAAACCTAGAGAGGAACCAGGCTCTGAGCAGTGAACAGTCCTCTTCTGGCTGTACTGGGTAACAAATGACTTAATTTAAGTACAGTGGGGAAAAAAAGTATTTAGTCAGCCAACAATTGTGCAAGTTCTCCCACTTAAAAAGATGAGAGAGGCCTGTAATTTTCATCATAGGTACACGTCAATTATGACAGACAAAATGAGAAAATATTTTCCAGAAAATCACATTGTAGGATTTTTTATGAATTTATTTGCAAATTATGGTGGAAAATACGTATTTGGTCAATAACAAAAGTTTCTCATTACTTTGTTATATACCCTTTGTTGGCAATGACACAGGTCAAACGTTTTCTGTAAGTCTTCACAAGGTTTTCACACACTGTTGCTGGTATTTTGGCCCATTCCTCCATGCAGATCTCCTCTAGAGCAGTGATGTTTTGGGGTTGTCGCTGGGCAACACAGACTTTCAACTCCCTCCAAAGATTTTCTATGGGGTTGAGATCTGGAGACTGGCTAGGCCACTCCAGGACCTTGAAATGCTTCTTACGAAGCCTCTTCTTCGTTGCCCGGGCGGTGTGTTTGGGATCATTGTCATGCTGAAAGACCCAGCCACGTTTCATCTTCAATGCCCTTGCTGATGGAAGGAGGTTTTCACTCAAAATCTCACGATACATGGCCCCATTCATTCTTTCCTTTACACGGATCAGTCGTCCTGGTCCCTTTGCAGAAAAACAGCCCCAAAGCATGATGTTTCCACCCCCATGCTTCACAGTAGGTGTGGTGTTCTTTGGATGCAACTCAGCATTCTTTGTCCTCCAAACACGACGAGTTGAGTTTTTACCAAAAAGTTCTATTTTGGTTTCATCTGACCATATGACATTCTCCCAGTCCTCTTCTGGATCATCCAAATGCACTCTAGCAAACTTCAGATGGGCCTGGACATGTACTGGCTTAAGCAGGGGGACACGTCTCGCACTGCAGGATTTGAATCCCTGGCGGCGTAGTGTGTTACTGATGGTAGGCTTTGTTACTTTGGTCCCAGCTCTCTGCAGGTCATTCACTAGGTCCCCCCGTGTGGTTCTGGGATTTTTGCTCACCGTTCTTGTGATCATTTTGACCCCACAGGGTGAGATCTTGCGTGGAGCCCCAGATCGAGGGAGATTATCAGTGGTCTTGTATGTCTTCCATTTCCTAATAATTGCTCCCACAGTTGATTTCTTCAAACCAAGCTGCTTACCTATTGCAGATTTAGTCTTCCCAACCCGGTGCAGGTCTACAATTTTGTTTCTGGTGTCCTTTGACAGCTCTTTGGTCTTGGCCATAGTGGAGTTTGGAGTGTGACTGTTTGAGGTTGTGGACAGGTGTCTTTTATACTGATAACAAGTTCAAACAGGTGCCATTAATACAGGTAATGAGTGGAGGACAGAGGAGCCTCTTAAAGAAGAAGTTACAGGTCTGTGAGAGCCAGAAATCTTGCTTGTTTGTAGGTGACCAAATACTTATCTTCCACCATAATTTGCAAATAAATTCATTAAAAATCCTACAATGTGATTTTCTAGATTTCTTTTCTCTCAATTTGTCTGTCATAGAGTACTTGTACCTATGATGAAAATTACAGGCCTCTCTCATCTTTTTAAGTGGGAGAACTTGCACAATTGGTGGCTGACTAAATACTTTTTTCCCCCACTGTATGCTGCACAATACAGGGGAATAAAACTATTCTAAAGTGTTACGAGCCATATCATCCTCCACTCACTATCACAAGGGTTAGTAACCATCAGGGTTGGGGTCAATTCCATATCAATTCACATTTTTAAATTTGACTAATTCAGCAGACACTCTTATCCAGAGTGACTTACAATAGTGCATTCATCTTCAGATAGCTAGGTGAGACAACAACGCATCACAATCGTATCAATTACATTTTCTCTCAAGAAAGTATTCATCAGCAAAGTCAGTGCTCGTGGGAAAACAAAAGTGTGGGGGGGGGGAGATTTAAGATACTCTACAAAGAGGTAGGGTTTCAGACGTGTTTAAAAGATGGGCAGGGACTCCGCTGTCCTGACTTTAGGGGGAAACTTGTTCCACCATTGGGGTGCCAGGACAGAGAAGAGTGTTGACTGGGAGGTGTGGGAGCTGCCATCCCGTAGGGGTGGGAGGGCCAAGATACCATAGGTGGCAGAACGTGGCGCTTGCCATGGGATGTAGGAAAGGTCTTACTCAACGGATGTTGTAGAGCATGAACCTGCAGGAGCGAGTCACTGCTTTGATGTTTGCAGAGCACGACAGGGTGTCCAGGGTCATGCCAAGGTTCTTTGCACTCTGGGAGTGGGACACCGTGGAGTTGTCAACCATGATGGAGAGGCCTTGGAGCTGGCAGGTCTTTCCCGGGAGGAAGAGTTGCTCCGTTTTGTTGAGGTTGAGCTTGATGTGGTGGTCCGACATCCAAGCTGAGATGTCAGCCAGGCACGCAGAGATGTGTGTTGCCACCTGGGTGTCAGAAGGGGGGAATTTGAAGATTAGTTGAGTGGCATCCACATAACAATGATAGGAGAGACCATGTGAGGAGAGGGCCATCCAGGCTCTGTCGTAGCCGGCCGCGACCGGGAGACCCATGGGGGCGGCGCACAATTTGTCCAGGGTAGGGGAGGGAATGGCCGGCAAGGATGTAGCTCAGTTGGTAGAGCATGGCGTTTGCAACGGCAGGGTTGTGGGTTCGATTCCCACAGGTGGCCAGTATGAAAAAAATATATACATATACAGTGGGGAGAACAAGTATTTGATACACTGCCAATTTTGCAGGTTTTCCTACTTACAAAGCATGTAGAGGTCTGTAATTTTTTTATCATAGGTACACTTCAAATGTGAGAGACGGAATCTAAAACAAAAATCCAGAAAATCACATTGTATGATTTTTAAGTAATTAATTTGCATTTTATTGCATGACATACGTATTTGATCACCTACCAACCAGTAAGAATTCCGGCTCCCACAGACCTGTTAGTTTTTCTTTAAGAAGCCCTCCTGTTCTCCACTCATTACCTGTATTAACTGCACCTGTTTGAACTCGTTACCTGTTTAAAATACACCTGTCCACACACTCAATCAAACAGACTCCAACCTCTCCACAATGGCCAAGACCAGAGAGCTGTGTAAGGACATCAGGGATAAAATTGTAGACCTCCACAAGGCTGGGATGGGCTACAGGACAATAGGCAAGCAGCTTGGTGAGAAGGCAACAACTGTTGGCGCAATTATTAGAAAATGGAAGAAGTTCAAGATGACGGTCAATCACCCTCGGTCTGGGGCTCCATGCAAGATCTCACCTCGTGGGGCATCAATGATCATGAGGAAGGTGAGGGATCAGCCCAGAACTACACAGCAGGACCTGGTCAATGACCTGAAGAGAGCTGGGAACACAGTCTCAAAGAAAACCATTAGTAACACACTACGCCGTCATGGATTAAAATCCTGCAGCGCACGCAAGGTCCCCCTGCTCAAGCCAGCGCATGTCCAGGCCCGTCTGAAGTTTGCCAATGACCATCTGGATGATCCAGAGGAGGAATGGGAGAAGGTCATGTGGTCTGATTAGACAAAAATAGAGCTTTTTGGTCTAAACTCCACTCGCCGTGTTTGGAAGAAGAAGAAGGATGAGTACAACCCCAAGAACACCATCCCAACCGTGAAGCATGGAGGTGGAAACATCATTCTTTGGGGATGCTTTTCTGCAAAGGGGACAGGACGACTGCACCGTATTGAGGGGAGGATGGATGGGGCCATGTATCGCGAGATATTGTCCAACAACCTCCTTCCCTCAGTACGAGCATTGAAGATGGGTCGTGGCTGGGTCTTCCAGCATGACAACAACCCGAAACACACAGCCAGGACAACTAAGGAGTGGCTCCGTAAGAAGCATCTCAAGGTCCTGGAATGGCCTAGCCAGTCTCCAGACCTGAACCCAATAGAAAATCTTTGGAGGGAGCTGAAAGTCCGTATTGCCCAGCGACAGCCTCGAAACCTGAAGGATCTGGAGAAGGTCTGTATGGAGGAGTGGGCCAAAATCCCTGCTGCAGTGTGTGCAAACCTGGTCAAGACCTACAGGAAACGTATGATCTCTGTAATTGCAAACAAAGGTTTCTGTACCAAATATTAAGTTCTGCTTTTCTGATGTATCAAATACTTATGTCATGCAATAAAATGCAAATTAATTACAAAAAATCATACAATGTGATTTTCAGGATTTTTGTTTTAGATTCCATATCTCACAGTTGAAGTGTACCTATGATAAAAATTACAGACGTCTACATGCTTTGTAAGTAGGAAAACCTGCAAAATCGGCAGTGTATCAAATACTTGTTCTCCCCACTGTATATGTATATAAAAAACAAAAAATATATAATGTATGCACTCAATAACTGTAAGTCGCTCTGGATAAAAGCGTCTGCTAAATTACTAAAATGTAAAAATTTAAAACTGAGCCCTGGGGGACACCAGTAGTGAGAGCACGTGATGCAGACACAGATCCTCTCCACACCACCTGGTAGGAGTGACCTGCCAGGTAGAATACAATCCAGGAGACTGCAGAGCCTGAGATGACAAACCCTGAGAGGGTGGAATGGAGGATCTGATGGTTCATGGTGTCGAAGGCATACATCTAGGAGGATGAGAACAGAGGAGAGAGTCAGCTTTGGCAGAGTGGAGAGCCTCTGTGACACTGAGGAGAGCACCCTCAGTTGAATGAGCCACCTTGAAACCTGACTGGTTAGGGTCAAGAAGATCGTTCTGAGAGAGATTACAGGAGAGTTGGTCAGAGACAGCACACTCAAGTGTTTTAGAAAAGAAAGAAGGGATACAGGTCTGTCGTTTTTGAGGTCAGAGGAGTAGTGTTGGTTTCTTGAGGAAAGTGTCTTTAGCAGCGGATACAGAAGAAGAGAAGGCAGAGAGCAGGGAGTGGAAGGATGATAGGTCCTCCGGAAGTTTAGTTTTCCTCCATTTCCGCTCAGCTGCCCACAGCCCTGTTCTGTAGCACGCAGTGAGTCACTCAATCACGGAGCGGGAGGGGAAGGTCGGGCCAGCCGGGAGGAAAGGGGACAGTGAAAGCCAAAGGGTGCAGAAAGGGAGTAGAGTAGGGTCCAGGAGGCAAAGTCAGAGTCATGAGAGAGGATAGGATAAAATAGGCGAGAGAAGCGGGAGAGAGAGAGCGAAGATTGCGGCGGTGCATTACCATCTGGGTTAGGGCTGAGTGGGAGGAGCATGACCATCTGGGTTAGGGCTGAGTGGGAGGAGCATGACCATCTGGGTTAGGGCTGAGTGGGAGGAGCATGACCATCTGGGTTAGGGCTGAGTGGGAGGAGCATGAACATCTGGGTTAGGGCTGAGTGGGAGGAGCATGACCATCTGGGTTAGGGCTGAGTGGCAGGAGCATGACCATCTGGGTTAGGGCTGAGTGGGAGGAGCATGACCATCTGGGTTAAGGCTGAGTGGGAGGAGCATGACCATCTGGGTTAGGGCTGAGTGGGAGGAACATGACCATCTGGGTTAGGGCTGAGTGGGAGGAGCATGAACATCTGGGTTAGGGCTGAGTGGGAGGAGCATGACCATCTGGGTTAGGGGCTGAGTGGGAGGAGCATGACCATCTGGGTTAGGGCTGAGTAGGAGGAGCATGACCATCTGGGTTAGGGGCTGAGTGGGAGGAGCATGACCATCTGGGTTAGGGGCTGAGTGGGAGGAGCATGACCATCTGGGTTAGGGCTGAGTGGGAGGAGCATGACCATCTGGGTTAGGGGCTGAGTGGGAGGAGCATGACCATCTGGGTTAGGGCTGAGTGGGAGGAGCATGACCATCTGGGTTAGGGGCTGAGTGGGAGGAGCATGAACATCTGGGTTAGGGGCTGAGTGGGAGGAGCATGACCATCTGGGTTAGGGGCTGAGTGGGAGGAGCATGACCATCTGGGTTAGGGCTGAGTGGGAGGAGCATGACCATCTGGGTTAGGGCTGAGTGGGTAGGTTGGAGGAGAGATGGAGAGAAAAGGAAACAAAGTAGGGGTCAGAGACTTTGGAGGGGGGTTGCAGTGAGATTAGTAGGAGAACAGCCTCTAGTGAAGATGGGGTCAAGCAGTGGGAGGGGACTGGGAAAGGGTGAGGTCAAAAGAGGAAAGGTGTTTCCAGTAAACCAATTTTCCTGACTGAAAAACATTGAAGAGAATTGGAATTAGAATGACAGTGTGCTTCCTGAATTGACTGGAATTTAAATGGAATTGACACCAACCCTGGCAACTACGCAGACTCATTTCACAGAACTTCAAAACACTGGCAGTATGTCTACTTACATTTACGTCATTCGCCAGACGCTCTTATCCAGAGCGACTTACAGGAGCAATTAGGGTTAAGTGCCTTGCTTAAGGGCACACTTCACCTAGTCAGCTCGGGGATTCTTCACCTAGTCAGCTCGGGGATTAGAACCAGCGACCTTTCGGTTACAACGCTCTTACCCACTAAGCTACCTGCCACCCCGAGTCCGATACTTCACTTCTTTAGTCTAATCTCTGATTACTCCAGATAGCCCAGTTAATAAAACAAATGCTGACAATACTGGTGTCATCCATGCAAGTCTCAGTAGCATGAAAGAACATCTATCTTATCATCGAAACAGTTCGACTTTTCATGCACAACGATAAAACAAGCTTTGTTGTGTTGAGTTCTTCAGGGGTGTCAGAATGACAGAATGAACTTATGGAGGTCTTACTTTTGGAGATAACTCCTAGATGTAGATAGTACTATAGTGGCGGGCCCAACCCCAGACTTCTCTTTTATCAACCCAAAGGTTTTACTGTCTTCTCAGGAATTCAGCCTTCTCTGTGTTACTCCCCACATCCCCCTATTCTGAATGATGCATTATCTCACCATCCCCCATTATTAATGATGCATTATCTCACCATCCCCAATTCTGAATGATGCATTATCTCACCATCCCCCATTCTGTCACACCTCTGAGCTCCTGTTGTGATAACATACTGTAGGTCTGATATCTGATTGGAAGTTAACTCAACTGTAATGTTATTGATCAACAAGTCCGATTTTCAATCCAAACATGGTCAAATGGTTCTAAAAGGGTCTTAGCTTCAATGTGTCTTTCTCTTTTGTTCTTGACCTGCTGTGGTGAGAAATATAATGAGTGTACAAAACATTAGGAACACCTTCCTAATATTGAGTTGCACCCCCCTTCTGCCCTCAGTAAAGACTAACTTTGTCAGGGCATGGACTCTACAAGGTGTCGAAAGCCTTCCACAGGGATGCTGGCCCATGTTGACTCCAATGCTTTCCATAGTTGTGTCAAGTTGGCTGGATGTACTTTTGGTGGTGGACCATTCTTGATATCCACGGGAAACTGTTGAAACTGCGGGAAACTGCATTGCAGTTCTTGACACACTCAAACCGGTGCGTCTGGTACCTACTACCATACCCTGTTCAAAGGCACTTAAATATTTTTATTTTGCCCATTCACCCTCTGAATTAAACACATACACAAAAAATCATTCTTTAACCCGTCTCCTCCCCTTCATCTACACTGAAGTGGATTTAACAAGAGTCATCGATAAGGGATCATAGCTTTCACCTGGTCAGTCTATGGCAGGGAAAGAAGCAAGTGTTCCTAATATTTAATACACTCAGTGTACACCGTCTTTCTCTCTACCCCTCTCCCATGAGCTGTGGGCCATGACACAAGCTATGGATTCTTTGTCTTTCTCTTCCTGTCTGATCATGTTTAGATACTTAATGTTTCGTTAATGTCAGTATTGATTTGTAACTTAGGCTTCACACCTTGGGCAGAAGGTAACTGAAAGGTTGCTGGTTCGAATCCCCGAGCAGACTAGGTGAAAAATATGTCAATGTGCCCTTGAGCAAGGCACATAACCCTAGATCCTCTGATTTTTTTTTAAAGTGAATCGTTAATTTTACAATGTCATTAAATCTATTTACCTTTAGTTTTCCACTATCAGACCAATTCTTGCTAGTCAACATCAACTCATTGCCTAATGCTTGCTTGCATATTTTAATCGTCTTTATGGTGTCAGATAAACATTTTAGTAGACTTAATTAATACATAAATTGAAATATTTTCATGAGTAGCAGGTGAGGTGTACTGTACATATGATCACTAAAGAACCTGCTCTTACCATGAGAAACATATTTCCTTCTCCTCCTCTTCTTCATCTTTGACATTCAGCTCCAGTGTTTGACTGCAGTCTTCCAGCTTCACTGATGCCATCTCTGGATCCTGCAGTAAACTGGACTCCACTGTCACAATCAGGACCCAGTGACTGTAGGTTTGGACTCAGTGTGGAAGGAGAGAGGCAGGCTGGGTTTGTACTAACTGTTCATTTGTAAACTCTGGACAGATTTGAACAATTGCTGCCTAAAATGCTGTGGTGCTTACTAACACAACAGGAAATATTGTGTTAGATGTGGGCCATCACATGAATTCTCAGCTCTTTCACTCTGAATATTCATAACAATGAATCACCCTCAAATGGACCATCAATACCAGAGTTCTACAATACTATTTGCATAATCAATGGTACATTACAACAGCCTGAACCTCAATATAGTCCTGGGCATATATTGAACTCTAACAATGGGGGATGGAAAGGGTCTGTTGAAATGAATACTGTAGTGGTGTGAGAAAGGTAACACAAGCTTCCTCTCTAATTCCACTCCCCAATAGTAAGTGGAAACACTTAAAAATGGAGAAAAAAAATACCAATAATATATTTGTTGTTTTATTTAATTGTTACCTAAGAAGAAAACCTGTCTAAGTCCTTTATACTGAAAAAATCTATTCATATGCATTATAGAAAATAATGGGGACTAGGAAATTGGATTGTCCCAATGGTGATGTGTAGAGGTGTAGTGACATGTTTCACATTTACATTTTAGTCATTTAGCAGACGCTCTTTTCCAGAGCGACTCACAGTTAGTGAATACATATATATATATTTTTTTACACTGGCCCCCCGTGGGAATCGAACCCACAACCCTGGCGTTGCAAACACCATGCTCTATCAACTGAGCTACATCCCTGCCGGCCATTCCCTCCCCTACCCTGGACGACGCTGAGCCAATTGTGCGCCGCCCATGAGTCTCCCGGTCGCGGCCGGCGGCGATAGAGCCTGGATTCGAACCAGGATCTCTAGTGGCACAGTTAGCACTGCGATGCAGTGCCTTAGACCACTGCGCCACTCAGGAGGTTTTGACTAGATAAATAATATAGACGAGAAATTGGCTCAGTTCAAAGGTTTCTAGTAAAAAAAATGAATTTGGTTGCTGTGTTCAAAAGGCATATTTTGTATTTATATTGCATTTTTTAATGTAACTTTCATATGAAAATTTTCCCCAGTGATAAAACACAGTGCTAAAGGTTTTAAAACAGAAGCTGCCGTATGGATGTAGATTACATCACCATAATCAAGCACTGGGAGAAGCGTTACTTGAACAATCTTCCTTCTACTTTCCAAAGTGAAGCAGGATTTATTTCTCTACCTAGTTTTTTTGGCAACTGAGCAAATTGTAGGTCTTATGAGCGGAAACTTGAAGGCTGTGAGACTTTTGCGCAACTTCCCGCGCGCGTTTCCAGTGAACACTAAGGCTGTACTCTTACAGTTTTAGATAGCTTTTTATTTCTATGATATAGCCTACAGTAGCCTATATGTGGTGTTCAATGCAGGCCTACATTGCAGGATACTTTAAAACACGTTTTTACATTATGAAGGGCTTGACATGAATTCTTGATTTTTTAAAAACTTGGTTTGTAACACCATGTGCCAAATAGGTGACTGTAAATTGTATTGTGTTGTATGCAGTGGCGGCTCCTGAAAAAATTCTCGGGGGGGGCAATTTTTCTGATGATTTAGGTGACCTACACACATTTTTTAAAAGATATGTCCAGCAACAACATGAAGACAGGGGCGGCATATAAGTCAATACCAGAAGCATTTATTGACTGATCTCAAAAGTGTTGGCTTACAAAAGCAAAATAAGTTATCACAGTAAAAATAATCAAGGGTGTTCTTTCACATTCCTCAACACTGCATAAACAATATGTATGGCTTTGTAAAAATGAACAACCATATTCTGGCCAATTGAATAGATTTGTAAATATGAACAACCATATTCTGGCCAATTGTATAGATTTGTAAAAATGAACATGAACAGATTTTTTATTTTTTTTTAATGGCAGTACCTTTCAAACATGTCTGCTTGCAGTAAGGTAGCACTCACAAGGTGGCCAGAGAAAGAGAACCTTTCTTTGGTGTGATCCAGGATGGTGTTGCAGACCTCTTCAGACAGCCTCTGCTTCTCCTCTTCTCTCAAAGCTGTTCTGGGTCTTTTGGCTCCTGTTGCTTCTTGCAGCTGCTGTTGAGAGGAGTCCCTGAAGGCAAACAGACCAATGTGTTTGTTGGCTTTGTACAGTATTGTTGTCTATGTGATGCACAGGTATATGCAATGTATCCATGTATAGTACAAATACTTCAGTTCCACTTAAAATGGGCAGGGATGCATAAAGTCTTTAGTGTTTAAGTTAGCCTTTGTGTCTCACATAGCCTGGATGTTCAGCACAGTATACAGTGGTGCTCATAAGCTTATGATCCCATGCTAAAGTTGACTAAAAAGAGGAATAAAAAAGAAAAGAAAATTGGTGTCCTTAAAGGTTGGATTTTCCAACTTTTTTAATTAAGTCATTAAGATCAATTTCCAAAAGATGATTTTTTTATTTTTTTATTCCTCTTTTTAGTCAGCTTTAGAATGTGTTCATACACTTATGAGCACCACTGTACAGTACACATAGTATATAAAATAAGATAGATTACACCACTGGCCATATATAATGAGAATAATGTAATTTCAAACACAAATGCAGTCTCCTTTCATGCATACATTTTCAAATAAAGCTCTGCTTTGAGAAAGATCGAATGATATTGTTTAATCTTTATCTTACCTTATGGCCTGCACACTGCTTGCGAAGCTGTCGAGGGCACGTTTGATAAAGACAGCATCGATGTCCTTCTTCTGTAGCTTTTGGTACGGTGGGCTGGTCAAATGAACCCAATGAACCCGTCCGGATGGCTTCAAAACATTCTATGAGGTCGTCTCGATTCTCGTAGACAGTGTTCACGACTCTGCTGTTGCTAACCTCATCGTTGTGGCGGCGGACAGCTACCCTGTATCCCTCATCCAGTTGAGTGGCAATATTCACTCTCCCCAAAGCAGACAATCTCAAACAGCTATCAATGTGGGTCTTTGACAGCTCATTTTTCTTAATCTTTTCTGAAAGATGGTGCATGTCGGTTACACCAGTCGCTGTCCAAGCGTTGCTGTCTGCCGTGCCGCCTTCAGGGTGAAAGAGTAGTTTCTTAGTTACGTTCATGGTTACGTTACGTTACGTATGACGAAAGCGCGTAAGTGCAAGCCCTCAGACACCCATAGAGATTGTATTGAAAGCTCAGAAATTTGAAAAAAAATATTTTACATTAGAGGCTATGAGAGACTTCTGGGCGATTTTCAACCTGACTGAAATCGCCCCAAAACGGGCGGGGACATTTGAAGCACGACTTTAGCCTGATTGGACATTTAGTGGCTGGCAGATCAGACGTGAACACTGAACTACTGTTGCCGTGATATAATTGATTAGAAAAAAAATCCCTTCCTTTTCCCGTTTGGCAGTGCGTCGCCCATATCGCCCTATTGAACACACCGCCCATGGTTGTATGATGCAAGAAACCACTTTACAAAATAATATTAATTATTATTACCATACAGAGAATTAGACTATGTAGGCTACCCCTCTGCTTATTGGTTTATTTGCATATTCAAGCCTGTCTCAAAATACAACACTGCCTCTTTAATTAAGACATAAGCTTTTTATCTGACTGGCTTTTCAAAGACAGCTTGAAATGTAGCCTACACGTTTTGTTCTCTTGTAGGAAGCAGTAATTCCCCATTGCTGACCTATACTTATGTATAACTGGGCTAATAACTCGCTAACTAGCAAAGAATATCAACAAATGTGCAGACGTGCGGCTCTGCGGTCTGATCTGAACTGCGCATTCACTCGCGGGTGATTGAAAGACCGTTAGTGGCCTAATCGCGCCAATAGAATTCTACTCGGTTCGGACTGGCTCTGCCTACAACAAAATCACAGACTCAATCTTGCAAAGTTATGTATGTTTTGGTTTGTTGCATTGAAAAGGGGCTGATATAATATCGATTCGATCACAGAAAAAACGTTGATCTATATAGTGCAAAATAACGGGGCGAACTCAGCTAAATTCAATCTCTTGCGTCTCTGCGCGGCATGGCATTTCTTCTTCTCTGCAGTCCTGGAGGAAGTGCCCGGCTGCGCAGTTTAGAGGGAACATTGCCTGCAGCACACCTTTCATATTATTGATGAATCTAGATTTGAAAACGTCATTAAGCCAGCACACATTATGTCCGTTAGATAGTTATTGAGCCAATTGCAAGATGTCTGATCTAGGCTTAATTCAGACAACCTTAGAAAAAGTAAGAAATGATTAACCGTATCAAATGCCTTCGACAGGTCAATAAATAAAGCAGCGCAATGATTTGATGGTCTAAACCACAGGTGTCAAACTCATTCCACGGAGGACCGAGTGGCTGCGGGTTTTCAATCCTCCCTTGTACTTGATTAATCGATTAAGGTCACTAATTCGTAAGGAACTCCCAAACCTGGTTGTCTAGGTTTTAATTGAAAAGGAAAAACCAAAAACCTGCAGATCCAAGGCCCTCCATGGAATGAGTTTGACACCCCTGGAAACAATATAGCACCTCATCTAGTGTAGCCGCTGAAAAATATGTCCAGGTCTAAAACCAGATTGGAAGAAATGAAAACCACACTCTGTGGAATATTCTTTCAGTTTTAATGTCTTCTTTTTTAGCAGCAGAGGTCAAAACAAATGGAGGTGGCCTTCCTCAGTGTTTGGAGAACAACAGACATCCACCATATTGATAGAAGATGTCATATTGTTGTACTGATTCTTTATTTCTTTACAATCAATCATTATTTACATTCATTATTTACAATCATTTACATGCATTATTTACAATCATTTGCATTCATTATTTACAATCATTATTCACAATCATCATTCACAATTATTATTTATTAAACTTAATGATGGTGTTGGAGTCGTGCTTGGCCACGCAGTCGTGGGTGAACAGGGAGTACAGGAGGGGACTAAGCACACACCCCTGAGTGAACTCTGTGTTCAGGATCAGCGTGGCAGATGTGTTGTTGCCTACCCTTACCACCTGGGGATGGCCCGTCAGGAAGTCAATGATCCAGTAGCAGAGGAAGGTGTTTAGTCCCAGGGTCCTTAGCTTAGTGATGAGCTTTGTGGGCACTATGGTGTTGAACACTGAGCTGTAGTCAATGAACAACATTCTCACATAGGTGTTCCTTTTGTCCAGGTGGGAAAGGGCAGTGTGGAGTGCGATTGAGATTGCATCATCTGTAGATCTGTTGGGTGGTATACGAATTGGAGTGGGTCTAGGGTTTCCGGGATGATGGTGTTGATGTGAGTCATGACCAGCCTTTCGAAGCGCATCATGGCTAACGACGTGAGTGCTACGGGGCGGAAGCCATTTAGGCAGGTTATCTTCGCTTTCTTGGGCACAGGGACTATGGTGGTCTGCTTGAAACATGTAGGTATTACAGACTCGGTCAGGGAGAGTTTGAGAATGTCAGTGAAGACACCTGCCAGTTGGTCTCTGTTTGTAAGTCATGGATATAATATGTCTCTCTCTGTTTGTAAGTCATAGATATAATATGTCTCTCTCTGTAACAACAATTATTCTCTATCACCTCCTCTCTTAAGTGGATTTACATCTTCTAAGCCCTTGAACCTCAAGTTGGCACACATCATGTCCGACCACATTAAAGTTTCTGGCTAAAGGGGTTTCTCGTCACCAGTTTTGATGTTGCTCTTTCAACTTTAAATGCTCTCTTAGACTTTTCAACATAAAAACAGCCACATGGGCACATCAGGAAATATACCACACATTTTGTTTTACAGGAAATTCTACCGATGACATACATTTTATTTCCAGTATGAGGGTGAAGAAAGAAATCCCCCTTGGTCATCGCATTACAGTTCTCACAATGATTTGAGGGGAGGGTGGATAGGAAATGCTGAGGGGGAACATATTAATCTGCTCTTACTAGGCTGTCCTTTATGTTTCTAGAATGTTTAAAAGAGAATCAAGAGATATTCTGAAAAGCCCGGCCCACAAAGGGATCCCAGTCCTAAATAGAAGTCAGAGATCAAACTCCTGGTTCTCCCCTGTTCCTTCCACACGCCCTCCCATTGTACTGTATGTATGAACACATTTTGAACAATGGCTGCCTAAAATGCTGTGGTGCTTACAAACACAATAGGAAAGGTTGTGGTAGACGTGGGCCATCACAGGTGAGTTCACAGCTCTTTTACTCTGAGCATTCATATCAATGACTCACCCTCAGATGGACCATCAATGCCAGAGTTCTACAAGACTGTTTACATAATCAACTGGGCATTTCAACAGTCTGTCCCTCAATATAGTCCTGGGCATATATTGTTTATCTTACTATTGTTATAACTGCTAACTTTTTAGCATTTGTGGCACAAATCCACTGCAAGTCAATGGTACGTATACAGTCACAGTGAAAGTCTACACACCCCTTTACATTTTGCAAGCTTACATCTTAATAGAGATTCAATATAGTGTTTATCCTGCCGACCTACAAAAACTATTCCACATTCTCAGTGTAAGAAAATAGTAGAACAATTTTACTTCGAAAGATATCCAGTAGTTTTGATTACATATATTTTCACACCCCATGAAACAGTTCTACAGCATCTGTACATGTGTGTTGTGGCTTGTAACTTGCTAGGTAGCAGTTTAAGACATGGTTTGAATCCTAATCAACCCATCCAATGTGAGTACATGTTGAAGTACAGTAGATTAATAAAGCTGCGTATATTGAAAAAGCGTGTTAGTGCATAGGTCAAATGTATCTTTGTGATGCTCATTTCAAGTATTTTTTCCAGCTTTAGACAAACACTAAATATTTAACTTAAAACATAGTTTTGTTGTATTTAATGATAGAGAAGAGAAGAGTTTGACCAACACAGATTCGTGTCTACATTGTTAGAGTGGTCACATGCCAATCTGTTCCATATAATAGACAGTCTTTGGAACAGTGGAAAGCTGCATGGCCCCTTGGTTGTTGCTAAGTATGCATTCTTCTTCTATGGTGTTTATTGGTGGTGTTCAGACCAACGTTAAAGGTACATCACTGCCACCTTCTGGGCTGGAGTGTGATAGAGACATGTTCTGTCCTGGTGAGATCACAGGGTCAAAGAAAACTTGGTATGACTGTAGTCACTCCAGGCACTCAGCCCATGAGAACCATTCATACTGTCAGATAAAATATGGAAGAACTGAATACAACCATAAGAACCATTCATACTGTCAGATCTAATATGGAAGAACTGAATACAACCATAAGAACCATTCATACTGTCAGATCTAATATGGAAGAACTGAATACAACCATAAGAACCATTCTTACTGTCAGATCTAATATGGAAGAACTGAATACAACCATAAGAACCATTCTTACTGTCAGATCTAATATGGAAGAACTGAATACAACCATAAGAACCATTCATACTGTCAGATCTAATATGGAAGAACTGAATACAACCATACGAACCATTCATACTGTCAGATCTAATATGGAAGAACTGAATACAAAAGAGAAGGAGAGGTTGACCAGTACATATTCATGTACAAACGTTTTTTTTCATTGGCAGATCAACGCAGTTTTCCAAACATATTCATCATCAGTTTTTTTGTAAGATTTTAACTGAACAAAAATATAAACACAACATTCAACAATTTTACTAGGGTATAGTTCATATAAGGAAATCAGTCAATTGAAATACATTCATTAGGCCCTAATCTATGGATTTCACATGACAGGGGCCCACCCATCTGCCAATAAGAATGATTTTTCCACACTAAAGGGCTTTATTACAGAAAGAAATACTCCTCAGTTTCATCAGCTGTCCGGGTGGCTGGTCTCAGATGATCCTGCAGGTTAAGATGCCAGATGTGGAGGTCCTGGGCTTGCACGGTTACACGTGGTCTGTGGCTTTGAAGCCAGTTGGACGTTCTGCCAAATTCTCAGGTAGAGAAATTAACATTAAATTATCTGGCAACAGCTCTGGTGAACATTCCTGCAGTCAGCATGCAAATTGCGTACTCCCTCAAAATGTAGACATCCGTGGCATTGTGTTGTGTGACAAAACTGTACATTTCAGAGTGGCCTTTCATTGTACCCAGCACAAGGTGCACCTGTGTAATGATCATGCTGCTTATTCAGCTTCTTGATATGCCACACCTGTCAGGTGGATTGATTATCTTGGCAAAGGAGAAATGCTCACTAACAGATATGGAAACAAATTTGTGCACCACATTTGAGAGAAATAAGCGTTTTGTGCATATGGAAACTTTCTGGGATCTTTTATTTCAGCTCATGAAACATGGGACCAACACCTTACATGTCAAGTTTATATAGTTTTTCAGTATAGTTTTAGAAGACAATTCACTAAACACGTAGTCATTTCATTTTAATTGTCACATGTTTGGTAAACAACAGTGAAACATTGACCAACAATGGAGAACATAATATAACAATTATAATAATAGGAAAAAAGATTGTAGCACAAGGAATTAATACACGATGAGCAATGGTAGCTTGGCTATATACATGGGGTGCCAATACCTAGTCAATGGTAGCTTGGATATATACATGGGGTGCCAATACCTAGTCAATGGTAGCTTGGATATATACATGGGGTGCCAATACCTAGTCAATGATAGCTTGGCTATATACATGGGGTGCCAATACCTAGTCAATGATAGCTTGGCTATATACAGTCATGGTCAAAAGTTAAGAATGACGCAAATATACATTTTCACAAAGTCTGCTGCCTCAGTTTTGATGATGGCAATTTGCATATACTCCAGAATGTTATGAAGAGTGATCAGATGAATTGCAATTAATTGCAAAGTCTCTCTTTGCCATGAAAATGAACTTAATCCCCAAAAAACATTTCCACTGTATTTCAGCCCTGCCACAAAAGGACCAGCTGACATCATGTCAGTGATTCTCTTGTTAACACAGGTGAGAGTGTTGACCAGGACAAGGCTGGAGATCACTCTGTCATGCTGATTGAGTTAGAATAACAGGCTGGAAGCTTTAAAAGGAGGGTGGTGCTTGAAATCATTGTTCTTCCTCTGTTAACCATGGTTACCTGCAAGGAAACACATGCCATCATCATTGCTTTGCACAAAAAGGGCTTCACAGGCAAGGATATTGCTGGTAGTAAGATTGCACCTAAATCAACCATTTATCAGATCATCAAGAACTTCAAGGAGAGAGGTTCAATTGTTGTGAAGAAGGCTACAGGGCGCCCAAGAAAGTCCAGCAAGCGCCAGGACCATCTCCTAAAATTGATTCAGCTGCGGGATCGGGGCACCACCAGTGCAGAGCTTGCTCAGGAATGGCAGCAGGCAGGTGTGAGTGCATCTGCACGCACAGTGAGGCGAAGACCTTTGGAGGATGGCCTGGTGTCAAGAAGGGCAGCGAGGAAGCCACTTCTCTCCAGAAAAAACATGAGGGACAGACTGATATTCTGCAAAAGGTACAGGGATTGGACTGCTGAGGACTGGGGTAAAGTCATTTTCTCTGATGAATCCCCTTTCCGATTGTTTGGGGCATCCGGAAAGAAGCTTGTCCGGAGAAGACAAGGTGAGCGCTACCATCAGTCCTGTGTCATGCCAACAGTAAAGCATCCTGAGACCATTCATGTGTGGGGTTGCTTCTCAGCCAAGGGAGTGGGCTCACTCACAATTTTGCCAAAGAACACAGCCATGAATTAAGAACGGTACCAACACATCTTCCGAGAGCAACTTCTCCCAACCATCCAAGAACAGTTTGGTGACGACCAATGCCTTTTCCAGCATGATGGAGCACCTTGCCATAAGGCAAAAGTGATAACTAAGTGGCTCGGGGAAAAAAACATCGACATTTTGGGTCCATGGCCAGGAAACTCCCCAGACCTTAATCCCATTGAGAACTTGTGGTCAATCCTCAAGAGGCGGGTGGACAAACAAAAACCCACAAATCTGGACAAACTCCAAGCATTGATTATGCAAGAATGGGCTGCATCAGTCAGGATGTGGCCCATAAGTTAATTGACAGCATGCCAGGGCGGATTGCAGAGGTCTTGAAAAAGAAGGCTCAACACTATACGTTGACTCTCAGCATAAACTTAATGTAATTGTCAATAAAAGCCTTTGACACTTATGGAATGCTTGTAATTATACTTCAGTATACCATAGTAACATCTGACAAAAATATCTAAAAACACTGAAGCAGCAAACTTTGAAGACCAATACTTGTCATTCTCAAAACATTTGACCACGACTGTACATGGGGTGCCAATACCTAGTCAATGATAGCTTGGCTATATACAGTGCCTTCTGAAAGTATTCAGACCCCTTGACGTTTTCCACATTTTATTACGTTACAGCCATATTCTAAAATTGATTTAATCGTATTCCCCCTCATCACTCTACACACAATACCCCATAATGTCAAAGCAAAATACAGGTTTTTAGAAGTTTTTCCTAATTTATTTATAAAAAACTGAAATATCAAATTTACATAAGAATTCAGACCCTTTACTCAGTACTTTCTTGAAGCACCTTTGGCAGCGATTACAGCATCGAGTCTTCTTGGGTATGACGCTACAAGCTTGGCACACCTGTATTTGGGGAGTTTCTTCAATTCTTCTCTGCAGATCCTCTTAAGCTCTGTCAGGTTGGATGGGGAGCGTTGCTGCACAGCTATTTTCTGGTCTCGCCAGAGATGTTCAATCAGGTTCAAGTCTGGGCTCTGGCTGGGCCAGGTGAACCTTCGCCACAGTCTGAAGTCCTGAGCACAATCCTGTCTCTGAGCTCTACGGACAATTCCTTTGACCTCATGGCTTGGTTTTTGTTCTGACATGCAATGTCAACTGTGGGATGTTATATAGACAGGTGTGTGCCTTTTCAAACCATGTCCAATCAATTGAATTGATCTCAGGTGGACTCCAATCAAGTTGTAGAAACATCTCAAGGAAGATCAATAGAAACAGGATGCACCTGAGACAAATTTCGAGATTCATAGCAAAGGGTCTGGAATACTTATGTAAATAAGGTATCAGTTTTTTTTATTTCTAATACATTTGCAAAAATGTCTAAACCTGTTTTCGATTTGTCATTATGGGGTATTGTGTGTAGATTGATGAGGGATACAAAATAAAAATAAAATCAATATTACAATAAGGCTGTAACGTATTTTTTTGTTGAAAAAGTCAAGGGCTCTGAATACTTTCAGAATGCACTGTATAGACACTAACTATTTCACTTTAAACACTTTGTTATATTTATGCACAAGAGAAAAGGTTGCCCAGCACAAATTCATGTACAAACATGATTTTTCATGACATATTTGTAATTTAGCAGATGCTCTTATCCAGAGCGACTTATAGGACCAATTGGGGTTAATTGCCTTACTCAAGGCCACAATGATAGATTTTTGACCTAGTTGGCTCGGGATTCAAACCAGCGACCTTTCAGTTACTGGCCCAACACTCTTAACCGCTAGGCTACCTGTTAAATACATAACACAATACGTGACATAGGTAGAATACAGAACACTTGAAACATTACAGGACATTTTTCATGATGGAAATTGAAATATTAAAATGTTATTGGAAAAAAAGTTTTTGGGAAAACCATTTAAGAGCTGGAGTTATTATGCAGTCTGATAGCAGTGGGTAGAGTGGCGTTTCGCAGGCAGTTTGTACAGGCAGTTATACAGGACAGTTTGTGGCTGTTTCTCAGGAGCCTGTTGGTGCAGTTACCTCTTCTTCTCTAGTTGGGCTACTACACTGCTGCTT
>NW_025535462.1:92500-96996 GCF_020615455.1 Coregonus clupeaformis | reverse complement strand
CAGGTTGTCTCCTCCTGGTCTAGAGGGTTATGTTAGGGTGATACTCTACAGAGACCTCTACAGGGTTGTCTCCTCCTAGAGGGTTATGTTAGGGTGATACTCTACAGAGAGATCTAGAGAGACAGACAGCGTTGACATCCGGGTTTTTATTGGTTCTTTCAGGATCAGGCTGTTTATTTTCTTATACATTTACATCATACAGCATCATTTACATTAATATAGTTCAAATAACATAATGTACACTAATATAGATCATACAACATCATTAGATATACCATGTTGCATACTTTAAATCTAAATCTAAAATGGCACCAATTTCCCTCTACAGAGCCCTGTTACCTTCATAGTGCACTACTTTAGACCAGAGCCCTGTTACCTTCATAGTGCACTACTTTAGACCAGAGCCCTGTTCCCTTCATAGTGCACTACTTTAGACCAGAGCCCTGTTCCCTTCATAGTGCACTACTTTAGACCAGAGCCCTGTTCCCTTCATAGTGCACTACTTTAGACCAGCCTTATTAAATAGCTTTGGGAGACTTTGGCCCAAAGTAATTGACTATAGTGTTAGAATAGTGCTCACTATAGGGAATAGGGTGACAACATCCACTCAGCCTATTGAGTCCACTGGTCTCACTCACACAGAACTACCCTACACCTTGACCTCTTTCTCCCCTCTCTCCAGATGACAGAACTACCCTACACCTTGACCTCTTTCTCTCCTCTCTCTCCAGATGACAGAACTACCCTACACCTTGACCTCTTTCTCCCCTCTCTCCAGATGACAGAACTACCCTACACCTTGACCTCTTTCTCCCCTCTCTCCAGATGACAGAACTACCCTACACCTTGACCTCTTTCTCCCCTCTCTCCAGATGACAGAACTACCCTACACCTTGACCTCTTTCTCCCCTCTCTCTCCAGATGACATAACTACCCTACACCTTGACCTCTTTCTCCCCTCTCTCTCCCTCACACAGAACTACCCTACACCTTGACCTCTTTCTCCTCTCTCTCCAGATGACAGAACTACCCTACACCTTGACCTCTTTCTCCTCTCTCCAGATGACAGAACTACCCTACACCTTGACCTCTTTCTCCACCCTCTCTCTCCCAGATGACAGAACTACCCTACACCTTGACCTCTTTCTCCCCTCTCTCTCCAGATGACATAACTACCCTACACCTTGACCTCTTTCTCCCCTCTCTCTCCCTCACACAGAACTACCCTACACCTTGACCTCTTTCTCCCCTCTCTCTCCCTCACACAGAACTACCCTACACCTTGACCTCTTTCTCCCCTCTCTCTCCAGATGACATAACTACCCTACACCTTGACCTCTTTCTCCCCTCTCTCTCCCTCACACAGAACTACCCTACACCTTGACCTCTTTCTCCCCTCTCTCCAGATGACAGAACTACCCTACACCTTGACCTCTTTCTCCCCTCTCTCTCCAGATGACAGAACTACCCTACACCTTGACCTCTTTCTCCCCTCTCTCCAGATGACAGAACTACCCTACACCTTGACCTCTTTCTCCCCTCTCTCCAGATGACATCCTGCTACTAGTGATGTCCGTCCGCCCGACAACCTGCCCCCTCTACCCCATCTCCTCCTCCCTTCTCCACACCATCTCTGGAGACCTTCTCCCATTCCTCACTGCACTGACTGCACTCAACCCTGACCACTGGCTGCATCCCCTCTGACTTCAAATGGCCCGAGTCGCTCCCCTCATCAAGAAACCAACACTCGACCCATATATACTATTATATTCATGTATAGATTATATATATCCCCATGTTAACATGCTATATATACTGTTATATTCATGTATAGATTATATATATATCCCCATGTTAACATGCTATATATACTGATATATTCATGTATAGATTATATATATCCCCATGTTAACATGCTATATATACTGTTATATTCATGTATAGATTATATATATCCCCATGTTAACATGCTATATACTGTTATATTCATGTATAGATTATATATATCCCCATGTTAACATGCTATATATACTGTTATATTCATGTATAGATTATATATATCCCCATGTTAACATGCTATATATACTGATATATTCATGTATAGATTATATATATCCCCATGTTAACATGCTATATATACTGTTATATTCATGTATAGATTATATATATCCCCATGTTAACATGCTATATATACTGTTATATTCATGTATAGATTATATATATCCCCATGTTAACATGCTATATATACTGTTATATTCATGTATAGATTATATATATCCCCATGTTACCATGCTATATATACTGTTATATTCATGTATAGATTATATATATCCCCATGTTAACATGCTATATATACTGTTATATTCATGTATCGATGATATACACTCACCGGACAGTTTATTAGGTACACGCCCCCTGTCACGAAAATGGATGGCTCTTACAGACACGTGGCTGTGGCTTGCTATATAAAGCAGGCATCGAGGCATTCAGTTACTGTTCCGACTGAATGTTAGAATGGGCAAAACTATGAGCTAGGTGCGCTGAATCCAGTATCTCAGAAACGGCCGCCCCCCTGGGCTTTTCACGCACAAAAGTGTCTAGGGTTTACCGAGAATGGTGCGACAAACAAAAACATCTAGTCAGCGGCAGTCCCGTGGGAGAAAGCAGCTCGTTGATGACAGAGGTCGAAGGAGAATGGCAAGAATTGTGCAAGCTAACGGGCGGGCCACAAACAGACAAGTAACGGCACAGTACAACAGCGTTGTGCAGAACGGCAACTCAGAACGCGTAACTCAGAACGCGTAACTCAGAACGGCAACTCAGAACGCCGTTCACTCATCAATGCTTATCACAAGAAGAAGCGGCTCCAGTGGGCACGCCATCACCAACACTGGACCACTGAGGGTGGAACAACACCACCTGGAACATGACAGGCCATCACCACCACTGGACCACTGAGGGTGGAACAACACCACCTGGAACATGACAGGCCATCACCACCACTGGACCACTGAGGGGTGGAACAACACCAGCTGGAACATGATAGGCCATCACCAACACTGGACCACTGAGGGGTGGAACAACACCACCTGGAACATGACAGGCCATCACCAACACTGGACCACTGAGGGGTGGAACAACACCACCTGGAACATGACAGGCCATCACCACCACTGGACCACTGAGGGGTGGAACAACACCACCTGGAACATGACAGTTCAGTTTACTGGAGGGGCCTGAACCGTCCCCAGACCTCAACCCAATAGAGCATCTTTGGGATGAGATGGAACGGGCTGTTCGCAGCATGATGTCCAGTACCTCCGTCCAATCTGCAGCAACGGGCTGTTCGCAGCATGATGTACAGTACCTCCGTCCAATCTGCAGCAACGGGCTGTTCGCAGCATGATGTACAGTACCTCCGTCCAATCTGCAGCAACGGGCTGTTCGCAGCATGATGTACAGTACCTCCGTCCAATCTGCAGCAACGGGCTGTTCGCAGCATGATGTACAGTACCTCCGTCCAATCTGCAGCAACTGTGTGATGCCATCGCGTCACCATGGACCAACATCCCTGTGGAATGTTTCCAACACCTTGTAGAATGCCCAGAAGAATTCAGACCGTTCTGGAGGCAAAGGGGGGTCCGACCCGGTACCAGATGGGTGTACCTAATAAACTGTCTATAAGGGGGGTCCGACCCATACTAGATGGGTGTACCTAATAAACTGTCTCTAAGGGGGTCCGACCCGTACCAGATGGGTGTACCTAATAAACTGTCTATAAGGGGGTCCGACCCGTACTAGATGGGTGTACCTAATAAACTGTCTCTAAGGGGGGTCCGACCCGTACTAGATGGGTGTACCTAATAAACTGTCTATAAGGGGGGTCCGACCCGTACTAGATGGGTGTACCTAATAAACTGTCTCTAAGGGGGGTCCGACCCATACTAGATGGGTGTACCTAATAAACTGTCTCTAAGGGGGGTCCGACCCGTACCAGATGGGTGTACCTAATAAACTGTCTCTAAGGGGGTCCGACCCATACCAGATGGGTGTACCTAATAAACTGTCTATAAGGGGGTCCGACCCGGTACTAGATGGGTGTACCTAATAAACTGTCTCTAAGGGGGTCCGACCCGTACTAGATGGGTGTACCTAATAAACTGTCTCTAAGGGGGGTCCGACCCGTACTAGATGGGTGTACCTAATAAACTGTCTATAAGTGGGGTCCGACCCGTACTAGATGGGTGTACCTAATAAACTGTCTCTAAGGGGGGTCCGACCCGTACTAGATGGGTGTACCTAATAAACTGTCTCTAAGGGGGGTCCTACCCGGTACCAGATGGGTGTACCTAATAAACTGTCTATAAGGGGGGTCCGACCCGTACTAGATGGGTGTACCTAATAAACTGTCTATAAGGGGGGTCCGACCCATACTAGATGGGTGTACCTAATAAACTGTCTATAAGGGGGGTCCGACCCATACTAGATGGGTGTAC
>NW_025535462.1:80000-87500 GCF_020615455.1 Coregonus clupeaformis | reverse complement strand
CTCTGTTCACAAACACAAACAGACCCCACAGAGCCCCAGGACAGCAACACAATTAGACCCAACCAAATCATGAGAAAACAAAAAGAGAATTACTTGACACATTGGAAATAATTAACAAAAAAACTGAGCAAACTGCTGTTTGGCCCTAAACAGAGAGTACACAGTGGCAGAATACCTGACCACTGTGACTAACCCAATCTTAAGGAAAGCTTTGACTATGTACAGACTCAGTGAGCATAGCCTTGCTATTGAGAAAGGCCGCCGTAGGCAGACATGGCTCTCAAGAGAAGACAGGCTATGTGCCCACTGCCCACAAAATGAGGTGGAAACTGAGCTGCACTTCCTAACCTCCTGCCAAATGTATGACCATATTAGAGACACATACAGTGCATTCGGAAAGTATTCAGACCCCTTGACTTTTTCCACGTTTTGTTACGTTACAGCCTTATTTTAAAATGGATGAAACTTTTTCCCCCTTCATTAATCTACACACAATACCCCATAATGACAAAGCAAAAACAGGTTTTGAGAAATGTTTGCTAATTTATAAAAAAAAAACTGAAATATATCAGTATTCAGACCCTTTACTCAGTACTTTGTTGAAGCACCTATGGCAGCGATTACAGCCTCGAGTTTTCTTGGGTATGACGCTACAAGCTTGGCACACCTGTATTTGGGGAATTTCTTCCATTCTTCTCTGCAGATCCTCTCAAGCTCTGTCAGGTTCAAATCAAATCAAATCAACAAAAGAAATGTCACACGTGTTTAGCAGATGTTATTGCGGGTGTAGCTAAATGCTTGTGCAGTAATATCTAATAAGTACTATCTAACAATTTCACAACATATATCCAATACAGATCAATCTAGTAAGGAATGGAATTTAAGAATATATACATATATGGACAAGCAATGACAGTGCGGCATGGACTAAGATACAGTAGAATATTATAGAATAGAATGCAGTATATACATATGAGATGAGTAGTGCAAGATATGGAAACATTATTAAAGTGACTAGTGTTCCATTTCTTAAAGTGGCCAGTGATTTCAATAGGTAGCAGCAGCCTCTAATGTGCTAGTGATGGCTATTTAACAGTCTGATGGCCTTGAGATAGAAGCTGTTTTTCAGTCTCTCGGTCCCAGCTTTGATGCACCTGTACTGACCTCGCCTTCTGGATGATAGCGGGGTGAGCAGGCCGTGGCTCGGGTGGTTAATGTCCTTGATGATCTTTTTGGCCTTTCTGTGACATCGGGTGCTGTATGTGTCTTGGAGGGCAGGTAGTTTGCCCCTGGTAATGCATTCGGCAGACCGCACCATCCTCTGGAGAGCCCTGCGGTTGCGGGCGGTGCAGTTGCCGTACCAGGCGGTGATACAGCCCGACAGGATGCTCTCAATTGTGCATCTGTAAACGTTTGTGAGGGTTTTAGGTGACAGGCCAAATTTCTTCAGCTTCCTGAGGTTGAAGAGGCTCTGTTGCAGCTTCTTCACCACCCTGTCTGTGTGGGTGGACCATTTCAGTTTGTCAGTGATGTGTACGCCAAGGAACTTGAAGCTTTCCACCTTCTTCACTGCGGTCCTGTCCTGAAGTCCACGATCATCTCCTTTGTTTTGTTGACGTTGAGTGAGAGGTTATTTTCCTGGCACCACACTCCCAGAGCCCTCACCACCTCCCTGTAGGCTCTCGTCATTGTTGGTTATCAAGCCTACTACTGTTGTGTGAGTTTAATGATGAGCTTGGAGGGTACTATGGTGTTGAAGGCTGAGCTATAGTCAATGAACAGCATTCTCACATAGGTATTCCTCTTGTCCAGATGGGAAAGGGCAATGTGCAGTGCGATGGCGATTGCATCATCTGTGGATCTATTGGGGCGGTATGCAAATTGAAGTGGGTCTAGGGTGACAGGTAAGGTAGAGGTGATATGATCCTTGACTAGTCTCTCAAAGCACTTCATGATGACAGAGGTGAGTGCTACGGGGCGATAGTCATTTAGTTACCTTCGCTTTCTTGGGTACAGGAACAATGGTGAACATCTTGAAGCATGTGGGGACAGCAGACTGGGAAAGGGAGAGATTGAATATGTCCGTAAACACTCCAGCCAGCTGGTCTGTGCATGCTCTGAGGACGCGGCTAGGGATGCCGTCTGGGCCGGCAGCCTTGCGGGGGTTAACATGCTTAAATGTCTTACTCACGTCGGCCATGGAGGAGAGGCCACAGTCCTTGGTAGTGGGCCTCGTCAGTGGCACTGTGTTATCCTCAAAGCGGGCAAAGAAGGTGTTTAGCTTGTCCGGAAGCAAGACGTCGGTGTCGACGACGTAGCTGGTTTTCCCTGTGTAGTCCGTGATTGTCTGTAGTCCCTGCCACATACGTCTCGTGTCTGAGCCGTTGAATTGCGACTCCACTTTGTCTCTATACTGATATTTTGCCAGTTTAATTGCCTTGCGGAGTGAGTAGCTACACTGTTTGTATTCTGCAATATTCCCAGTCACCTTGCCATGGTTAAATGCGATGGTTCGCGCTTTCAGTTTTGCGCGAATGCTGCCGTCTATCCACGGTTAGGTTAGGGTAGGTTTTAATAGTCACAGTGGGCACAACATCACCTATACACTTCCTGATAAAGTCAGTCACTGTTTCAGCGTATTCGTCTAAATTATTTGGATGGGGAGCGTTGCTGCACAGCTATTTTCAGGTCTCTCCAGAGATGTTCGATCGGGTTCAAGTCCAGGCTCTGGCTGGGCCACTCAAGGACATTCAGAGACTTGTCCCGAAGCCACTCCTGCATTCTTGGCTGTGTGCTTAGGGTCGTTGTCCTGTTGGAAGGTGAACCTTCGCCCCAGTCTGATGTCCTGAGCACTCTGGAGCAGGTTTTCATCAAGGATCTCTCTGTACTTTGCTCCGTTCATCTTTCCCTCGATCTTGACTAGTCTCCCAGTCCCTGCCGCTGAAAAACATCCCCACAGCATGATGCTGCCACCACCATGCTTCACCGAAGGGATGGTGCCAGGTTTCCTCCAGACGTGACGCTTGACATTCAGGCCAAAGAGTTCAATCTTGGTTTCATCAGACCAGAGAATCTTGTTTCTCATGGTCTGAGAGTCTTTAGGTGTCTTTTGGCAAACTCCAAGCGGGCTGTCATGTGCCTTTTACTGAGGAGTGGCTTCTGTCTGGCCACTCTACCATAAAGGTCTGATTGGTGGAGTGCTGCAGAGATTGATGTCCTTCTGGAAGGTTCTCCCATCTCCACAGAGGAACTCTAGAGTTCTGTCAGAGTGACCATCGGGCTCTTGGTCACCTTCCTGACCAAGGCCCTTCTCCCCCGATTGCTCAGTTTGGCCAGGCGGCCAGCTCTAGGAAGAGTCTTCTTGTTCCAAACTTCTTCCATTTAAGAACGATGGAGGCCACTGTGTTCTTGAGGACCTTCAATGCTGCAGAAATGTTTTGGTACCCTTCCCCAGATCTGTGCCTCGACACAATCCTGTCTTGGAGCTCTACGGACAATTCCTTTGACCTCATGGCTTGGTTTTTGCTCTGACATGCACTGTCATATGTGAGACCTTATATAGACAGGTGTGTGCCTTTCCAAATCATGTCCAATCAATTGAATTGACCACAGGTGGACTCCAATCAAGTTGTAGAAACATCTCAAGGATGATCAATGGAAACAGGATGCACCTGAGATCAATTTCGAGTCTCAAAGCAAAGGGTCTGAATACTTATGTAAATAAGGTATTTCTGTTATTTATTGTAAATAAATGTACAACAATTTCTAAAAACCTATTTTCGCTTTGCCATTATGGGGTGTTGTGTGTAGATTGCTGAGGATTAAAAAAAGTCAAAGGGTCTGTATACTTTCCGGAGGCACTGTATTTCCCTCAGATTACACAGAGCCACAAAGAATTAGAAAACAAATACAATTTTGATCAACTCCCATATCTATTGGGTGAAAAACCACAGTGTGCCATCACAGCAGCAAGATTTGTGACCTGTTGCCACAAGAAAAGGGCAACCAGTGACGAACAAACATCATCGTAAATACAACCCATATTTATGTTGATTTATTTTCCCATTTGTATTTTAACTATTTGCACATTGTTACAGCACTGTATATAGACATAATATGACATTTGAAATGTCTCTATTATTTTGGAACCTGTGAGTGTAATGTTTACTGTTCATATTTATTGTTTATTTCACTTTTGTTTATTATCTATTTCACTTGCTTTGGCAATGTTAACACACGTTTCCCATGCCAATAAAGCCCCTTGAATTGAATTGAATTGAGAGAGAGAAAGAGAGAGAGAGAGAGAGGATTCTGACACACTCACTGATCATGACCTTAACTCTCAATGCAACCACACACAGAGGCATCATTCCCATAGGGGGCACAGGGGCATCATGGGGGCACAGGGGCACCATTCCCATAGGGGGCACAGGGGCATCATGGGGGCACAGGGGCACCATTCCCATAGGGGGCACAGGGGCATCATGGGGGCACAGGGGCATCATGGGGGCACAGGGGCACCATTCGCATAGGGGGCACAGGGGCATCATGGGGGCACAGGGGCATATTTGTCCATTAAAAAAAACATTTTTGGTTGTTGTTTCTCTGTAATACTACTAGCCACCTAGCAATTTATGATGTCTTTAGCCCTGATAGGTTCCTAATCTCCCAACCTAATAACGAGCTGCCAAGAATCAATTTCAGGCTATCAATCATGTTACAGTAGCTAGCTTGTCTAACTATCTCAGCTAGCTTGTCTAACTATCTCAGCTAGCTTGTCTAACTATCTCAGCTAGCTTGTCTAACTATCTCAGCTAGCTTGTCTATCTCAGCTAGCTTGTCTAACTATCTCAGCTAGCTTGTCTATCTCAGCTAGCTTGTCTATCTATCTCAGCTAGCTTGTCTAACTATCTCAGCTAGCTTGTCTATCTCAGCTAGCTTGTCTATCTATCTCAGCTAGCTTGTCTAACTATCTCAGCTAGCTTGTCTAACTATCTCAGCTAGCTTGTCTATCTCAGCTAGCTTGTCTAACTATCTCAGCTAGCTTGTCTATCTCAGCTAGCTTGTCTATCTATCTCAGCTAGCTTGTCTAACTATCTCAGTTAGCTTGTCTAACTATCTCAGCTAGCTTGTCTATCTCAGCTAGCTTGTCTAACTATCTCAGCTAGCTTGTCTATCTCAGCTAGCTTGTCTAACTATCTCAGCTAGCTTGTCTATCTCAGCTAGCTTGTCTAACTATCTCAGCTAGCTTGTCTAACTATCTCAGCTAGCTTGTCTATCTCAGCTAGCTTGTCTAACTATCTCAGCTAGCTTGTCTAACTATCTCAGCTAGCTTGTCTAACTATCTCAGCTAGCTTGTCTACCTCAGCTAGCTTGTCTATCTATCTCAGCTAGCTTGTCTATCTATCTCAGCTAGCTTGTCTATCTCAGCTAGCTTGTCTATCTCAGCTAGCTTGTCTATCTCAGCTAGCTTGTCTAACTATCTCAGCTAGCTTGTCTATCTCAACTAGCTTCTCTAACTATCTCAGCTAGCTTGTCTATCTATCTCAGCTAGCTTGTCTAACTATCTCAGCTAGCTTGTCTATCTATCTCAGCTAGCTTGTCTAACTATCTCAGCTAGCTTGTCTAACTATCTCAGCTAGCTTGTCTATCTCAGCTAGCTTGTCTAACTATCTCAGCTAGCTTGTCTAACTATCTCAGCTAGCTTGTCTATCTCAACTAGCTTGTCTAACTATCTCAGCTAGCTTGTCTATCTATCTCAGCTAGCTTGTCTAACTATCTCAGCTAGCTTGTCTATCTATCTCAGCTAGCTTGTCTAACTATCTCAGCTAGCTTGTCTAACTATCTCAGCTAGCTTGTCTATCTCAGCTAGCTTGTCTATCTCAGCTAGCTTGTCTAACTATATCAGCTAGCTTGTCTATCTCAGCTAGCTTGTCTATCTATCTCAGCTAGCTTGTCTATCTATCTCAGCTAGCTTGTCTAACTATCTCAGCTAGCTTGTCTAACTATCTCAGCTAGCTTGTCTATCTCAGCTAGCTTGTCTAACTATCTCAGCTAGCTTGTCTAACTATCTCAGCTAGCTTGTCTAACTATCTCAGCTAGCTTGTCTAACTATCTCAGCTAGCTTGTCTATCTCAGCTAGCTTGTCTAACTATCTCAGCTAGCTTGTCTACCTATCTCAGCTAGCTTGTCTAACTATCTCAGCTAGCTTGTCTATCTCAGCTAGCTTGTCTATCTCAGCTAGCTTGTCTAATTATCTCAGCTAGCTTGTCTAACTATCTCAGCTAGCTTGTCTAACTATCTCAGCTAGCTTGTCTAACTATCTCAGCTAGCTTGTCTAACTATCTCAGCTAGCTTGTCTAACTATCTCAGCTAGCTTGTCTAACTATCTCAGCTAGCTTGTCTATCTCAGCTAGCTTGTCTAACTATCTCAGCTAGCTTGTCTAACTATCTCAGCTAGCTTGTCTATCTCAGCTAGCTTGTCTATCTCAGCTAGCTTGTCTAACTATCTCAGCTAGCTTGTCTAACTATCTCAGCTGACATGCCTGCTGGCCAGGTTGGTAGACTTTAGAAAAGCAAAGCAATTACTACATGTACTGAATAAGACTCACATTCCTTTCAATCTTTTACCAGATTTTAGCAGAGAAGCAGAGAAGAATATTTAGTTTATTTAAAAAAAAGACCCACCAGCCAGGAGGACACAGACAGCTAAAGAGGTGTGCTTAGATATGAAGGGAAATATCAATATTTTTGACACATAATTAACCATAATGATTATGGCTTTAGATTGCATGAAAAGTATTTCAGGTGTTAGAAAAATGCTAAATTATCCCCTCCGGACCACTCCCCAGTTGTCCTCACGTACTTTGTGCCCCCTCAGATTTTGGGGGTGCATGACGCCCCTGCACACACACACACAGGCACACGGAACAGACACACACAGACGGACCCCCATGGATGGACACGCTCTCAGGCACAAATCAATGCTCTCTCACACTCATTAGAAGTGAAGTTCTGAAGCCAGGGCTCTGAGCTGCCTAACGATAATTTACTGCAGTTATACCCATCTCATCTCTAGATCCTGACACACACACACACAGGGTAGACTAGTCTTGCCTGCAGAGTGCTAACGTGATGAATGGGCGTTCCTCCGGTCCCGTTGACAGTGTTAGTTTTAGATGGAGTCTTCTTCCCTTCTTTCTCTCTCAGAGCCTTCTCTTTAGACGCCATCTTAGACTTCTCCTCCTCTATACGCTTAGGACTGTTTAACATGACCTGGGGGGAGGTGAGAGAGAGAGAGCGACCGAGAGAGAGAGACACAGACAGGGAGAGAGAGAGAGAGAGAGAGAGAGAGAGAGAGAGAGAGAGAGAGAGAGAGAGAGAGAGAGAGAGAGAGAGAGAGAGAGAGAGAGAGAGAGAGAGAGAGAGAGACAGACAGACGACAGACAGACAGACAGACAGACAGACAGACAGACAGACAGACAGACAGACAGACAGACA
>NW_025535462.1:62500-75000 GCF_020615455.1 Coregonus clupeaformis | reverse complement strand
CTAGTGACCATATCCCCCGCGCATCCCACAAAGGCGCAGGTGTTGCTAACATTTACAACAGCAAATAAAAAATGAAGTTCTAGTCATGAAATCTAAGCAGCCTACTAAATCTATTTTTATAGTTCCTGTTTACAGGCCTCCTGGGCCTAACCCTAACCCTAACCCTGTTTACAGGCCTCCTGGGCCTAACCCTAACCCTAACCCTGTTTACAGGCCTCCTGGACCTAACCCTAACCCTAACCCTGTTTACAGGCCTCCTGGGCCTAACCCTAACCCTGTTTACAGGCCTCCTGGGCCTAACCCTAACCCCTGTTTACAGGCCTCCTGGGCCTAACCCTAACCCTAACCCTGTTTACAGGCCTCCTGGACCTAACCCTAACCCTGTTTACAGGCCTCCTGGGCCTAACCCTAACCCTAACCCTGTTTACAGGCCTCCTGGACCTAACCCTAACCCTGTTTACACACCTCCTGGGCCTAACCCTAACCCTAACCCTGTTTACAGGCCTCCTGGGCCTAACCCTAACCCTGTTTACAGGCCTCCTGGGCCTAACCAACCCTGTTTACAGGCCTCCTGGGCCCAATAACCCTAACCCTGTTTACAGGCCTCCTGGGCCTAACCCTAACCCTGTTTACAGGCCTCCTGGGCCTAACCCTAACCCTAACCCTGTTTACAGGCCTCCTGGGCCTAACCCTAACCCCTGTTTACAGGCCTCCTGGGCCTAACCCTAACCCCTAACCCTGTTTACAGGCCTCCTGGGCCTAACCCCTAACCCTGTTTACAGGCCTCCTGGGCCTAACCCTAACCCTAACCCTGTTTACAGGCCTCCTGGGCCTAACCCTAACCCTGTTTACAGGCCTCCTGGGCCTAACCCTAACCCTAACCCTGTTTACAGGCCTTGGTTATGTCATTCGAAACACAATGTTAACTTTCACTGCTATGCAGACGACACACAGCTGGACATTTTGATGAAACATGGTGAAGCCCCCAAAATGTCCTTCCCTGAAGCCTGTGTTTCAGACATAAGGAAGTGGATGGTGGCAAATGTTTTACTTTTAAACTCAGACAAAACAGAGATACTAGTTCTAGGTCCCAAGAAACAAAGAGATCTGCTGTTTAATCTGACAATTAATCTTGATGGTTGTACAGTCGTCTCAAATAAAACTGTGAAGGACCTCGACGTTACTCTGGACCCTGATCTCTCTTTTGACAAATATATCAATAATATTTCAAGGGCAGCTTTTTCCATCTTCGTAACATTGCAAAAATCTGAAAATGATTGTCCAATAATGTTGTAGAAAAGCTAATCCATGCTTTTGTCTCTTCTAGATTAGACTACTGCAATGCTCTACTCTCCGGCTACCCGGATAAAGCAATAAATACACTTCAGTTAGTGCTAAACACGGCTGCTAGAATCCTGACTAGATAATAATATGCCATTTAGCAGACGCTTTTATCCAAAGCAACTTACAGTCATGTGTGCATACATTTTTACGTATGGGTGGTTCCGGGGATCGAACCCACTACCCTGGCGTTACAAGCGCCATGCTTTACCAATTGAGCTACAGAGGACCATATCACTGGAGTGACCATACATCATATTACTCCAGTGCTAGCCTCTCTACACTGGCTTCCTGTTAAGGCTAGGGCTGATTTCAAGGTTTTACTGCTAACTTACAAAGCCTTACATGGGCTTGCTCCTACCTATCTCTCCGATTTGGTCCTGCCGTACATACCTACACGTACGCTACGGTCACAAGACGCAGGCCTCCTTATTGTCCCTAGAATTTCTAAGCAAACAACTGAAGGCAGGGCTTTCTCCTATAGAGCTCCATTTTTATGGAATGGTCTGCCTATCCATGTGAGAGACGCAGACTCGGTATCGACCTTTAAGTCTTTACTGAAGACTCATCTCTTCAGTAGGTCCTATGATTGAGTGTAGTCTGGCCCAGGGGTGTGAAGGTGAACGGCAAGGCACTGGAAGGACGAACTGCCCTTGCTGTCTCTGCCTGGCCGGCTCCCCTCTCTCCACTGGGATTCTCTGCCTCTGACCCTATTCTGTCTTACTAGTGCTCTTCCATTCTGTCCCTAGGAGGGGTGTGTCACGTTGTGCCAGGCTTTTTGCACTCGACTTGAGTGAGTTGAGTCATTGATGTGATCATCCTGTCCGGTCTTGCGCCCCTCGGGCTCGTGCGGTGGGGGAGATCTGCGTGGGCTATACTCAGCCTTGTCTCAGGGTAGTAGGTTGGTGGTCTGTTGATATCCCTCTGGTGGTGTGGGGGCTGTGATTTGGCAACGTGGGTCGGGTTATGTCCTGCCTGGTTGGCCCTGTCTGGGGGTATCGTCGGACGGGGCCACAGTGTCTCCCAACCCCCTCTGTCTCAGCCTCCAGTATCTATGCTGCAATAGTCTATGTGCCGGGGGGCTAGGGTCAGTCTGTTATATCTGGTGTTATTTTCCTGTCTTATCCGGTGTCCTGTGTGAATTTAAGTATGCTCCCTCTAATTCTCTCTCTCGCCCTCTCTCCCTCTCCTCCCGGAGGACCTGAGCCCTAGGATCATGCCTCAGGACTACCTGACCTGATGACTCCAGGCTGTCCCCAGTCCTCTCCCTCTCTCCCTCTCTCCCTCCCCTCCCGGAGGACCTGAGCCCTAGGACCATGCCTCAGGACTACCTGGCCTGATGACTCCTGGCTGTCCCCAGTCCACCTGGTCGTGCTGCTGCTCCAGTTTCAACTGTTCTGCCTGCGGCTATGGAACCCTGACCTGTTCACCGGACGAGCTACCTCATCCTGGACCTGCTCTCTCTCTCTCGTTCTCTCTCTCTCTCTCTTTACTGCACCTGCTGTCTCGACTTCTGAATGATTGGCTATGAAAAGCCAACTGACATTTACTCCTGAGGTGCTGACCTGTTGCACCCTCTACAACCACTGTGATTATTATTTGACCTTGCTGGTCATCTATGAACGTTGGAACATCTTGAAGAACGATCTGGCCTTAATGGCCATGTACTGTTATAATCTCCAGCCGGCACAGCCAGAAGGGGACTGGCCACCCCTCAGAGCCTGGTTCCTCTGGTCTACCCAGTACAGCCAGTAGAGGACTGGCCACCCCCCAGAGCCTGGTTCCTCTCTAGGTTTCTTCCTAGGTTCCTGCCTTTCTAGGGAGTTTTGCATTGATTGCTGTTTGGGATTTTAGGCTTTGTTTCTGTATAGCACTTTGTGACATCTACTGATGTAAATTTTATTGATGACTGTAGGGACCTCGCTTTGTGCACGGGGGCATTGTCATTCTGAAACAGGAAAGGGCCTTCCCCAAACTGTTGCCACAAAGTTGGAAGGACAGAATCGTCTAGAATGTCATTGTACGCTGTATCGTTAAGATTTCCCTTCACTGGAACTAAGGGGCCCGAACCATGAAAAACAGCCCCAGACCATTATTCCTCCTCCACCAAACTTTATAGTTGTCACTTTGCATTTGGGCAGGTAGCGTTCTCCTTGCATCCGCCAAACCCAGATTTGTCCGTCGGACTGCCAGATGGTGAAGCGTGATTCATCACTCCAGAGAACGTGTTTCCACTGCTCCAGAGTCCAATGGCGGCGAGCTTTACACCACTCCAGCCGACGCTTGGCATTGCACATGGTGATCTTAGGCTTGTGTGCAGCTGTTCGGCCATGGAAACCCATTTCATGAAGCTCCAGATGAACAGTTATTGTGCTGACGTTGCTTCCAGAGGCAGTTTGAAACTCAGTAGTGAGTGTTGCAACTGAAGACAGATGAGATTTACGTGCTACACGCTTCAGCACTCGGTGATCCCGTTCTGTGAGCTTGTGTGGCCTACCACTTCGCGGCTGAGCCGTTGTTGCTCCTAGACGTTTCCACTTCACAATAACAGCACTTACAGTTGACCAGGGCAGCTCTAGCAGGGCAGAAATTTGACGAACTGACTTGTTGGAAAGGTGGCATCCTATGACGGTGCCACGTTGAAAGTCACTGAGCTCATCAGTAAGGCCAGCAACGGGTATGGCTGAAACAGCCGAATCCACTAATTTGAAGGGGTCTCCACATACTTTTGTATATATAGTGTACTGTGAAATTCTCTAAAATGACGTTATGGTAGAGAAAATAACATTAGATTCTCTGGCAACAGTTCTGGTGGACATTTCTGCAGTCAGCATGTCAATTGCACCCTCCTCAAAACTTAAGACCTCTGTGGCATTGTGTTGTGTGACAAAACATTTTAGAGGGGTCTTTTATTGTCCCCAGCACAAGGTGCTCCTTTTTAAAATCATCTTCTTGATATGCCACACCTGTTAGGTGGATGGATCATCTTGGTAAAGGAGAAATGCTCACTAACTGGGGTGTAAAAAAGGTGTGCACATAATTTGAGAGAAATAAGCTTTTTTGTGTCTATGGAACATTTCAGGGATCTTTTATTTCAGCACATGAAACATCTGACCAACACTTTACATGTTGCATTTAAATATATATATATATATACAGTACCAGTCAAAAGTTTGGACACCTACTTCATGTAGTAACCAGTTAAACAAATCAAAATATATTTGAGATTTGAGATTCTTCAAATAGCCCTCCTTTGCCTTGATGACAGCTTTGCACAATTGGCATTCTCTCAACCAGCTTCAAATTCCAATATTGCACCTGGAATTCTTTTTCCAACAGTCTTGAAGGAGTTCATATGTGTTATTTCATAGTTTTGATGTCTTCACTATTATTCTACAATGTAAAACATAGTAAAAATAAAGAAAAACCCTTGAATGAGTAGGTGTGCCCAAACCTTTGACTGGTAGTGTATATATACACACACACTGAGTGTACAAAACATTAGGAACACCTGCTGTTTCAGCAACATAGACTGACCAGAAGAATCCAGGTGAAAGCTATGATCCCTTATTGATGTCACCTGTTAAATCCACTTCAATCAGTGTAGATGAAGGGGAGGAGACAGGTTAAAGAAGGATTTTTAAGCCTTGAGACAATTGAGACATGGATTGGATGGACAGCATTATTCAAACCTTGTGTCTGATTTTCAAGCAAATTTAAGTCAGGACTGAGACTGGACCACCAAGGAACACTCAACACCTATTGGAAAGCCATTCTGGTGTGTCTTTGGTATTAGTATTATGGTGGCAGCATCATGTTATGGGTAGGCTTGTCATCAGGGACTGGGGAGTTTGTCAAAAGAAATATAAAAGGAGCAAAGCCGATGTAAAAAGTTAGAGGAAAACCCGCCGTAGTCTTCTGAAAATCTATTACTGGGATAAAGTTGTATTTTTCAGTGGGACAATTACACCAATGTTTCTGCCAATGTAGGGACGTCGTGCTGACGAAAGACCAGGCCAATTCCAAATGCCTGGCAGTTGGACGACCACACCCAATACATATCTACTCACCCATCGCCATGACAATAATAATAATAATAATAATATGCCAGTTGGACGACCACACCCAATACATATCTACTCACCCATCGGCATGACAACGCTAGAGATGAAAAGACATGACACAACCCAGCCACTCCCCCTTTCCCAACCTACTCCAGATTACAACATAACACTCCAGATTACAACATAACACTCCAGATTACAACATAACACTCCAGATTACAACACAACACTCCAGATTACAACATAACACTCCAGATTACAAATAACACTCCAGATTACAACATAACACTCCAGATTACAACACAACACTCCAGATTACAACACAACACTCCAGATTACAACACAACACTCCAGAGGGCCGTTAAACGGCAGAACATCCACTTCATTCTATCCAGGGCAGGATGGCACCGTAACAGCAGGGGCCAAATGGCTCGCCCCTGCTCTAAAAAGGACACCAAAAACAGTTTGCTGTTTGGGAGAAATCATTACATAAGGCTGGGAGGCCAGAAGTGCGTTGATGGATGCTATGATCATTGTGTGCTGTAGACATTTGAAATGATATTGTGCATTCTCCCTGTTGTGAAGAACTTCTCTGTATTTCAAGGAGAACATGTCATGTTTTGTATCATTATGTAGGGGAACATTATGCCCTGAACAATGACGCACCTTTTCCCGGTTGTGCAAAGGATGTATCCATCAATAACGGAACAATATTAAATTCCCTAAAGGAAAGGGACCCCCATGGTGACCCTAACCCCCCATGGTGACCCTAACCCTAACCCCCCATGGTGACCCACCTAACCCCCCATGGTACCTAACCATGGTGACCTAACTAACCCCCCATGGTGACCCCCACCCCCACCCTCATCTAACCCTAACCCCCTGGTGACCCTAACCCTACCCCATGTGACCTAACAACCCCCAGTGACCCTAACTCCCCCATGGTGACCCTAACCCTAACCCCCATGGTGACCCTAACCCCCAATGGTAACCCCTAACCCCCCATGGTGACCCTAACCCTAACCCCCCATGGTGACCCTAACCCTAACCCCCATGGTGACCCTAACCCCCCCATGGTGACCCTAACTCCCCCATGGTGACCCAACCCTAACCCCCCATGGTGACCCTAACCCTAACCCCCCATGGTGACCCTAACCCTAACCCCCCCATGTGACCCTAACCCTAACCCCCCCATGGTGACCCTAACCCCCCATGGTGACCCTAACCCCTAACCCCCCATGGTGACCCCAACCCCCCATGGTGACCCTAACCCTAACCCCCATGGTGACCCTAACCCCCATGGTAACAAAGGGACTCTCCTCCTGGGGCTGCTAAGACAGACCATGGAAGGTTTCAGCCAATCAGGCAGGGAGCCTCAGCACCTAGCCCCACCCTCATTGTCCATTCCAACTGAATTATAAAAGCGTGGCCCCAGCCAACCGAAATCCTTCTGCTGCTCAGACGTTAGCATAGTTGGTAACTGGAAAGCGCCCTTGCTTATTGATCATCCCCGATCCCAATGAGTGGAGGCCAAACACCAATTTTACAATATGTTGACATTGTGGCTGTGGTATCTAGTGGACACCCTACCAGATGGCGTTCACCTCACTGCTGTCCCCCACTCACTCAGCAAACGATGGTATTAATGCCGCTTTTAGATTCTCTGTCCTCCATGTTGTTCTCAGTTGTCAGTTGCAGAAGCTCAAACAGGAAGTACCCGTGACTCGATCCATTGAGAAATGATCACCAGAATCAGACATTATGCCACAGGACAGCTCTGCTAGCTCTGATTAGAATATGTTCTGAGACCACCGATAACACCAACGAACTAACCACCTCCGTCACTGGCAAAAATCTCTGAAGCTGGAGACTCTTATCTCCCTCACTAACTTTAAGCATCAGTTGTCAGAGCAGCTTACCGGTCACTGCACCTGTACACAGCCCATCTGTAATTAGCCCACCCAAATATTGTTATTTATTTTGCTAATTTGCACCCCAGTATCTCTATTTGCACATCATCTTCTGCACATCTATCATTCCAGTGTTAATACTAATTGTAATTATTTTGCACTATGGCCTATTTATTGCCTTACCTCCATAACTTGCTACATTTGCACACACTGTATATATATTTTCTATTTTCTGTTGTATTTTTGACTTTATGTTTGTTTTACCCCATATGTAACTCTGTGTTGTTGTTTTTATCGCACTGCTTTGCTTTATCTTGGCCAGGTCGCAGTTGTAAATGAGAACTTGTTCTCAACTGGCTTACCTGGTTAAATAAAGGTGAAATAAATAAAACTAAACTGGCTTCATAAGGAAATGCATCTGCGACGTTGTCCCCACAGTGAAGGTTCGCTGCTTCCCCAATCAAAAGCCCTGGATTAACACTGAGGTTTGCACTAAACTAAAGGACAGGATTACCACACAGGGCAGACAACCCTGAGGCAACACCTGAGGACAGGATTACCACACAGGGCAGACAACCCTGAGGCAACGGCTGAGGACAGGATTACCACACAGGGCAGACAACCCTGAGGCAACAGCTGAGGACAGGATTACCACACAGGGCAGACAACCCTGAGGCAACGGCTGAGGACAGGATTACCACACAGGGCAGACAACCCTGAGGCAACAGCTGAGGACAGGATTACCACACAGGGCAGACAACCCTGAGGCAACGGCTGAGGACAGGATTACCACACAGGGCAGACAACCCTGAGGCAACGGCTGAGGACAGGATTACCACACAGGGCAGACAACCCTGAGGCAACAGCTGAGGACAGGATTACCACACAGGGCAGACAACCCTGAGGCAACGGCTGAGGACAGGATTACCACACAGGGCAGACAACCCTGAGGCAACAGCTGAGGACAGGATTACCACACAGGGCAGACAACCCTGAGGCAACAGCTGAGGACAGGATTACCACACAGGGCAGACAACTCTGAGGCAACGGCTGAGGACAGGATTACCACACAGGGCAGACAACCCTGAGGCAACAGCTGAGGACAGGATTACCACACAGGGCAGACAACTCTGAGGCAACAGCTGAGGACAGGATTACCACACAGGGCAGACAACTCTGAGGCAACGGCTGAGGACAGGATTACCACACAGGGCAGACAACCCTGAGGCAACAGCTGAGGACAGGATTACCACACAGGGCAGACAACTCTGAGGCAACAGCTGAGGACAGGATTACCACACAGGGCAGACAACCCTGAGGCAACAGCTGAGGACAGGATTACCACACAGGGCAGACAACTCTGAGGCAACAGCTGAGGACAGGATTACCACACAGGGCTAACCGCAGACAACCCTGAGGCAACAGCTGAGGACAGGATTACCACACAGGGCAGACAACCCTGAGGCAACACCTGAGGACAGGATTACCACACAGGGCAGACAACTCTGAGGCAACAGCTGAGGACAGGATTACCACACAGGGCAGACAACCCTGAGGCAACAGCTGAGGACAGGATTACCACACAGGGCAGACAACCCTGAGGCAACACCTGAGGACAGGATTACCACACAGGGCAGACAACCCTGAGGCAACAGCTGAGGACAGGATTACCACACAGGGCAGACAACTCTCTCTCTCTCTCTCTCTCTCTCTCTCTCTCTCTCTCTCTCTCTCTCTCTCTCTCTCTCTCTCCTCTCTCTCTCTCTCTCTCTCTCTCTCTCTCTCTCTCTCTCTCTCTCTCTCGGTCGCTCGCCATTGTGGAGAGGTTGGAGTCTGTTTGATTGAGTGTGTGGACAGGTTACTTTTATACAGGTAACGAGTTCAAACAGGTGCAGTTAATACAGATAATGAGTGGAGAACAGGAGGGCTTCTTAAAGAAAAACTAACAGGTCTGTGAGAGCCTGAATTCTTACTGGTTGGTAGGTGATCAAATACTTATGTTATGCAATAAAATGCAAATTAATCATACAATGTGATTTTCTGGATTTTTGTTTTAGATTATGTCTCTTACAGTTGAAGTGTACCTATGATACAAATTACAGACCTCTACATGCTTTGTAAGTAGGAAAACCTGCAGAATCGGCAGTGTATCAAATACTTGTTCTCCCCACTGTATATCAGCGGAGGCTGCTGAGGGGAGAACTGCTCATAATAATGTGTTTGATGTATTTGAGACCATTCCACTGATTTCGCTCCAGTCATTACCACGAGCCCGTTCTCTCCAATTAAGGTGCCACCAACCTCCTGTGCCATATATCCAGTGTGTGTGTTTAAGGTGCCACCAACCTCCTCTGCCATATATCCAGTGTGTGTGTTTAAGGTGGAAGGTGGAAGTTGGGAGAGTTATATTTGGGAGTTGTGGTGAGGGGAGGCCCGCTCTCTCCTTTCCCAGATGTTTAGTTCATTTCATTCCGATCTCCTCTGCATTATTGTAGCCATTTGCTACAGCCTGTCGACTATGCCTCTGCCTATCCCTGTTCTCTCCTCTCCGCACAGGCTACACAAACGCCTCACACCGCGTGGCTGCTGCCTCTCTAACCTGGTGGTCCCTGCACGCACCACTCACCTGGAGTTCCAGGTCTCAGGCAGCCTCTGGAACTGCCGTTCTGCTGCCAACAAGGCAGACTTCATCCCAGCCTATGCTACCCTCCAATCTCTCGACTTCTTGGCGCTGACGGAAACATGGATTACCACTGAAAACACTGCTACTCCTACTGCTCTCTCCTCGTCTGACCATGTGTTCTCGCATACCCCGAGAGCATCTGGTCAGCGGGTGGTGGCACAGGAATCCTCATCTCTCCCAAGTGGACATTCTCAATTTTCCCCTAACCCATCTGTCTATCTCCTCATTTGAATTCCATGCTGTCACAGTCACTAGCCCATTTAAGCTTAATATCCTTGTAATCTATCGCCCTCCAGGTTCCCTTGGAGAGTTCATCAATGAGCTTGACGCCTTGATAAGCTCCTTTCCTGAGGATGGCTCACCCCTCACAGTTTTGGGGGATTTCAACCTCCCTACGTCTACATTTGACTCATTTCTCTCTGCCTCCTTCTTTCCACTCCTCTCCTCTTTTGACCTCACCCTCTCACCGTCCCCCTACTCACAAGGCAGGCAATACGCTTGACCTTATCTTTACTAGATGCTGCTCTTCTACTAATCTCACTGCAACTCCCCTCCATGTCTCCGACCACTACTTTGTATCCTTTTTCTCTCTCGCTCTCCTCCAACACTACTCACTCTGCCCCTACACAGCTGGTAATGCGCCGCCGCAACCTTCGCTCTCTCTCTCCCACTACTCTCTCCTCTTCCATCCTATCATCTCTTCCCTCTGCTCAATCCTTCTCCCTCCAATCTCCTGATTCTGCCTCCTCAACCCTCCTCTCCTCCCTTTCTGCATCCTTTGACTCTCTGTGTCCCCTATCCTCCCGGCCGGCTCGGTCCTCCCCTCCAGCTCCGTGGCTTGATGACTCATTGCGAGCTCACAGAACAGAGCTCCGAGCAGCGGAGCGGAAATGGAAGAAAACTAAACTCCCTGCCGACCTGGCATCTTTTCACTCCCTCCTCTCTACATTTTCTTCATCTGTTTCTGCTGCTAAGGCCACTTTCTACCACTCTAAATTCCAAGCATCTGCCTCTAACCCTAGGAAGCTCTTTGCCACATTCTCCTCCCTGCTGAATCCTCCCCCCCCTCCTCCCTCTCTGTGGATGACTTCGTCAACCACTTTGAAAAGAAGGTTGACGACATCCGATCCTCGTTTGTTAAGTCTAATGACACTGCTGGTCCTGCTCACACTGCCCTACCCTATGCTTTGACTTCTTTCTCCCCTCTCTCTTCAGATAAAATCTTGACGACTTGTGACTGCAGGCCGCCCAACAACCTGCCCGCTTGACCCCATCCCCTCCTCTCTTCTCCAGACCATCTCCGGTGACCTTCTCCCCTACCTCACCTCGCTGATCAACTCATCCTTGACCGCTGGCCATGTCCCTTCCGTCTTCAAGAGAGCGAGAGTTGCACCCCCTTCTCAAAAAAACCAACACTCGATCATACTGATGTCAACAACTACAGACCAGTATCCCTTCTTTCTTTTCTTTCCAAAACTATTGAGCGTGCCGTCTTTAGCCAACTCTCTTGCTATCTCTCTCAGAATGACCTTCTTGATCCAAACCAGTCAGGTTTCAGGACTGGTCATTCAACTGAGACTGCTCTTCTCTGTGTCACGGAGGCTCTCCGCACTGCTAAAGCTAACTCTCTCTCCTCTGCTCTTGTCCTTCTAGACCTGTCTGCTGCCTTTGATACTGTGAACCATCAGATCCTCCTCTCCACCCTCTCCGAGCTGGGCATCTCCGGCGCGGCTCACTCCTGGATTGCGTCCTACCTGACCGGTCGCTCCCTACCAAGTGGCGTGGTGAGAAGCTGTCTCCGCACCACGTGCTCACCACTGGTGTCCCCAGGGCTCAGTTCTAGGCCCTCTCCTATTCTCCCTATACACCAAGTCACTTGGCTCTGTCATATCCTCACATGGCCTCTCCTATCATTGCTACGCTGACGATACACAACTAATCTTCTCCTTTCCCCCTTCTGATAACCAGGTGGCGAATCGCATCTCTGCATGTCTGGCAGACATATCAGTATGGATGACGGATCACCACCTCAAGCTGAACCTTGGCAAGACAGAGCTGCTCTTCCTCCCGGGGAAGGACTGCCCGTTCCATGATCTCGCCATCACGGTTGACAACTCCGTTGTGTCCTCCTCCCAGAGTGCGAAGAGCCTTGGCGTGACCCTGGACAACACCCTGTCGTTCTCCGCTAACATCAAGGCGGTGACCCGATCCTGCAGGTTCATGCTCTACAACATTCGGAGAGTACGACCCTGCCTTACACAGGAAGCGGCACAGGTCCTAATCCAGGCACTTGTCATCTCCCGTCTGGATTACTGCAACTCGCTGTTGGCTGGGCTCCCTGCCTGTGCCATTAAACCCCTACAAATCATCCAGAATGCCGCAGCCCGTCTGGTGTTCAACCTTCCCAAGTTCTCTCACGTCACCCCGCTCCTCCGCACACTCCACTGGCTTCCAGTTGAAGCTCGCATCTGTTACAAGACCATGGTGCTTGCCTATGGAGCT
>NW_025535462.1:40000-57500 GCF_020615455.1 Coregonus clupeaformis | reverse complement strand
TCAAAGACTCTGGAGATACAGAGGCAATGAGTTCTACAGCAGGATTAACACCACCAGCTCAGAGACTCTGGAGATACAGAGGCAATGAGTCCTACAGCAGGATTAACACCACCAGCTCAGAGACTCTGGAGATACAGAGGCAATGAGTCCTACAGCAGGATTAACACCACCAGCTCAGAGACTCTGGAGATCTGCTCCAACCACTAATTGTCTATCATGTGCGTGCAGAAAAATAGATCACGCATAGAGAAGAAAAATACATGTTATGAATTGATAATTGATCGCCTAGTGTAACAGTTAGTGCAATTAATTGATTATTGAATGTTATCGATAGACACAGATTTTTAGATCCAAACCATACACATGCCTCAACACTCAAACTCAAAAACGAATCGTTTGGGGGACTGCTGCAGTTCCAACGATATTGTGCTTATCTTCCTCGCGACAGTCAAGTGTTCCGCCAAGAGTCGTTCATAAACTAGTCTGGTTGGGGCCGCTTCTAGACCTCGTTTCAAAGCTATCAAGAAAGAATTGTATTTGTATGCCTAGCAATCACAAATGTATAATGTTGGAAGCACACTTTAATAAGTCTCAGTCACAAACAACATAAGCCCCCATGGTAACCCTAACCCTAACCCCCCATGGTGACCCTAACCCCTAACCCCCCATGGTAACCCTAACCCCCCATGGTAACCCTAACCCTAACCCCCATGGTAACTTCCTAACCCCTAACCCCCATGGTAACCCTAACCCTAACCCCCATGGTAACCCTAACCCTAACCCCCCATGGTAACTCCTAACCTTAACCCCCATGGTAACCCCTAACCCTAACCCCCATGGTAACCCTAACCCCTAACCTCCCCATGGTAACCCTAACCCCTAACCCCCATGGTGACCCTAACCCCAACCCCCCATGGTAACCCTAACCCTAACCCCCCATGGTGACCCTAACCCCTAACCCCCCATGGTAACCCTAACCCCTAACCCCCATGGTGACACTAACCCAACCCCCCATGGTAACCCTAACCCCCATGGTAACCCTAACCCTAACCCCCCATGGTAACCCCTAACCCTAACCCCCATGGTAACCCTAATCCCCTAACCCCCCATGGTAACCCTAACCCTAACCCCCCATGGTAACCCTAACCCTAACCCCCCATGGTAACCCTAACCCTAACCCCCCATGGTAACCCTAACCCCAACCCCCATGGTAACCCTAACCCCACCCCCATGGTGACCCTAACCCTAACCCCCCATGGTAACCCTAACCCTAACCCCCATGGTGACCCTAACCCACCATGGTAACCCTACCCCCATGGTGACCCTAACCCTAACCCCCAATGGTAACCCTAACCCCCCATGGTGACCTCTAACCCTAACCCCCCATGGTAACCCCAACCCCCATGGTGACCCTAACCCTAGCCCCCCATGGTGACCCTAACCCCCATGGTAACCCTAACCCTAACCCCCCATGGTAACCCTAACCCTAACCCCCATGGTAACCCTACCCCCATGGTGACCCTAACCCCTAACCCCCCATGGTGACCTTAACCCTAACCCCCCATGGTAACCCTAACCCTAACCCCCCATGGTGACCCTAACCCTAACCCCCATGGTAACCCTACCCCCCATGGTGACCCTAACCCTAACCCCCCATGGTAACCCTAACCCTAACCCCCCCATGGTAACCCCTAACCCTAACCCCCATGGTAACCCTACCCCCCATGGTGACCCTAACCCTAACCCCCATGGTAACCCCTAACCCTAACCCCCATGGTAACCCTAACCCTAACCCCCCATGGTAACCTCTAACCCCCATGGTGACCCTAACCCTAACCCCCCATGGTGACCCTAACCCTAACCCCCCATGGTAACCCTAACCCTAACCCCCATGGTGACCCTAACCCCAACCCCCCCATGGTAACCCCTACCCCCATGGTGACCCTAACCCTAACCCCCCATGGTAACCCTAACCCCCCATGGTGACCCTAACCCTCAACCCCCCATGGTAACCCCTAACCCCCCATGGTAACCCTAACCCTAACCCCCATGGTGACCCTAACCCTAACCCCCATGGTAACCCTACCCCCCATGGTAACCCTAACCCTAACCCCATGGTGACCCCACACCCTAACCCCCATGGTAACCCTAACTCCTAACCCCCAATGGTAACCCTAACCCCCATGGTGACCCTAACCCTAACCCCCCATGGTAACCTTAACCCTAACCCCCAATGGTAACCCTAACCCCCATGGTGACCCTAACCCTAACCCCCATGGTGACCCTAACCCTACCCCCCATGGTAACCCTAACCCTAACCCCAATGGTAACCTAACCCCCCATGGTGACCCTAACCCTAACCCCCCATGGTAACCCTAACCCCCATGGTGACCCTAACCTTAACCCCCCCATGGTAACCCTAACCCCCCATGGTGACCTAACCCTAACCCCCATGGTGAACGAGAGGCTTGTAGAAGATGATTATTTTGAGTTTTTAGTTCGTGGTTGCTCGGGTAGGGGGGTTCTCGTGCTCTGGACATTACTGAATCAAATAAACAAAATTAGTCTAAATATTTGTTATTTTGAACGAGTTGATAAGATCTCAGTCATTAAAAAGAGTCAAACTTCCTATCACTAGCAGACAGACAGACAGACAGGCAGACAGACAGACAGACAGACAGACAGACAGGCAGACAGACAGACAGGCAGACAGACAGACAGACAGGCAGACAGGCAGACAGGCAGACAGGCAGACAGGCAGACAGGCAGACAGACAGACAGACAGACAGACAGACAGACAGACAGACAGACAGACCTCATGCTGATGAGAATGTCTCCATTCCTGAAGATAAATAACAGGATGTTGTCTTGCGTGACATCATGAAAGTTGGCATGTTTCTCGTTAGCGAAGAACAGGTCTGGTTTCCATAGACACTGGAATATCTTGGGGTCCACTGTCAGCGCTTCTCCTTTAAAGTCTGCCGGGAGCTTCAGCCTCGGGTCGTTCCACCGCTGACGCGGGAAGATGTTCACACGGTAGTCCTAGCAACAACCAATAATTTGTTAGTACACAGTCAATTAACCCCCTGGAGTCAACGTTCGCTCCCCCATGGAGATCTAATTAGCATAATAATACAAATCCCCCAAAAATCTTTCTGTTTAAGTTAGAGATATGTTTTTTTTTTTTAGGGGGTAGATCAGCTTTAATATTGCAGAAAGATTGTAACTTCCATCAATGTAATTGTCTGCATCCTTCCAATCCCCATATGTTTTTTTCTCTCGCAAATATATATATATATATATACATACACATACCTACACACACATACATATACACACACATACATATAAATACATATACATACATATACATACATATCCTTTAAAAATATATATTTCCCTTTATTACTTTCCAACCCCACCACCCCTTCCCTAATTGGAGTAAACAGTACCAAAACAAATGATCTAATGATTCTGTCTCTTCGCAGCAAAATCTGCAGAGCTGGGAATATTGTATCCCCCATATAAATAACATTCTATTGGTAGCAGGGAATTTTATATAATAATTTAAAGTTTTGAATCCACGGCGATGTTTTTGCGCATCAGTTCATAAACACTATGCCATGGGCTCGGTACATTAAATATCTCTTCCCAACTATTTTGCAATCTATATGGGACGGCTGTCAATCCTTTGGTCCTTAAATGAAACTGGTACACTTTTTTATTTATCACAATTTTATTTAACCAATTATGTTCTATAATGCAAGGCGACAGACAAGTTCCTTACTTTCTCCCCCCTTCCACTTTCCTCTTCCATTTTTAGCGTAACGCTGCAATTATTTGGTTGTAATTTTGGGTAGAGCAGACATTTCCATATGTTTTTGTTAGCTGCATGTGCGACATAACTCCACCAGTCCTACCGATGATATAATTAACGAATGTTATACCTTTAATCAATTAGTATATTTGAGTTTAACCACAATAGTTGTTGCATTATTTGTTCTGTCGTTTCTGGAGGATTAAATTGAAATTGCAACCAACTTTCTATGGCTTGTTTAAGAAATCGTGATATTTGGGAGATTATTTCCTTTTCAAATAACTGAAAGTGAGAGGTTGTAATCTGAATAAAGGGAAAAAAGCGATTCTTGAACATTGGGTGAGACAATCTTACTAATTTGCTAGAGAACCAGTTCGGATTTAAGTATAACTTTTGTATGACTGAAGCCTTTAGTGATAGGTCTAATGCTTTAATATTTAATAATTTCTGTCCTCAGAATTCATATTCATTATATAAATAGGCCAGTTTAATTTTGTCTGGCTTGCCGTTTCAAATAAAATGGAAAAAAAATTCTCATGTCATTTAAAAAACTGTCCGCTAGGCATAGGGAAGACCATAAGCAAATAGGTACTAGATACTACTAAAGAGTTAATCAGGGTGATTTTTCCACAAATTGACAGGTATTTACCTTTCCATGGTAGCAACATCTTATCAGTTTTTGATAACTTTCTATTAAAATGTATTGGAGTGAGATAATTTATTTCCTTTGGGATATATATTCCGAGTATATCCACATCACCATCAGACCATTTTATTGGTAAACTACATGGTAATGTAAAAACTATTTTTTTTGTGATCCAATAAGTAATATAGTACATTTGTCATAATTTGGTTGTAATCCACAGAGGTTAGAAAATGTATCTAGATCCTCTATGAGGCTGTGGAGGGATTCAACTTGCGGATTTAAAAGAAAACATGAATAATCAGCATACAATGACACCTTTGTTTTTAAGCCCTGGATTTCTAATCCCTTGATATTATTGTTGCATCTGATTTTAATAGCTAACATCTCGATGGCAATAATAAATAGATATGCCGATAGTGGACAACCTTGTTTTACTCCTCTTGACAGTTTAAAACTTTCTGAGAAATAGCCATTATTTACTATTTTACACCTAGGGTTGCTGTACATGATTTAAACCCATTTTATAAGAGATTCTCCAAAATTGAAATGCTCCAGGCATTTATATAAAAACCCCAGTCGTACTTTATCAAGTGCCTTTTCAAAGTCTGCTATGAATAGCAGGCCTGGTTACCCAGATTTTTCATAGTGTTCTATTGTTTCCAGTACTTGCCTTATGTTATCTCCAATGTGTCGTCCCATGTAAAGATATCAGTTTTTTTGCTACGTCTCAATCCACCACATCCACATCCATGTCCATGTCCATGTCCACCAGATGCCTAAGCTTTGCCATACTTGACGCACATGTGCTTTGCTTTCCAACTGGCTAAATGCTAAATGCTAAATGCTAGTTGGAGTCTATGTGTCACTTCCATTTGTACCACTGCATGGTAAAGCAACGCAACGAGTTGATATAAATAAATTAAAAAACTCAGCAATCTACACACAATACCCATAATGACCAAGCGAAAACAAGTTTCCAGAATTGTTTGCACATAAAAATAAAAATAAACGTATTTACATACAGTACCAGTCAAAAGTTTGGACACACCTACTCACTCAAGGGTTTTTCTATATTTTTACTATTTTATACTGAGAAATAACAAATGAAATTGGCACTCAACTACTCCCCTACAGTGCATTGGGAAAGTATTCAGACCCCTTGACATTTTCTACATTTTGTTACGTTACAGCCTTATTCTAAAATGGATTAAATTGTTTTCCCCCCTCATCAATGTACTCCTGAGTGGCGCAGTGGTCTAAGGCACTGCATCGCAGTGCTAACTGTGCCACTAGAGATCCTGGTTCGAATCCAGGCTCTGTCGCAGCCGGCCGCGACCGGGGAGACTCATGGCGGCGCACAATTGGCCCAGCGTCGTCCAGGGTAGGGGGAGGAATGGCCGGCAGGGATGTAGCTCAGTTGATAGAGACATGGCGTTTGCAACGCCAGGGTTGTGGGTTCGATTCCCAAATATGTATTCACTAACTGTAAGTCGCTCTGGATAAGAGCGTCTGCTAAATGACTAAAATGTAAATGTAAATGTTATACATTGTAGAATAATAGTGAAGACAAACAAACTATGAAATAACACATATGGAATCATGTAGTAACCAAAATAAGTGTTAAACAAATCAAAATCACTGCAAAAGGTACTTCAACAAAGTACTGCGTGAAGGGTCTGAATAATTACGTAAATGTGATATTTCTTTTTTACATTTGCAAATTTTTTAAAAAAACTGTCTTTGCTTTGTCATTATGGGATATTGTGTGTAGATTGATTGACAATAACATTTTAGACATTTAGCAGATGCTCTTATCCAGAGCGACTTACAGTTAGTGAACACATCTTTTATTTTATTTATTTTTTATACTGGCCCCCCGTGGGAATTGAACCCACAACCCTGGCATTGCAAACGCCATATCAACTGAGCTACATCCCTGCCGGCCATTCCCTCCACTACCCTGGACGACGCTGGGCCAATTGTGGGCTGCCCATGAGTCTCCCGGTCGCGGCCGGCTGTGACAGAGCCTGGATTCGAACCAGGATCTCTAGTGGCACAGTTAGCACTGCGATGCAGTGCCTTAGACTACTGCGCCACTCAGGAGTACATTGATGAGGGGGGAAAACAATTTAATCCATTTTAGAATAAGGCTGTAACGTAACAAAATGTAGAAAATGTCAAGGGGTCTGAATACTTTCCCAATGCACTGTAGGGGAGTAGTTGAGTGCCAATTTCATTTGTTAAATATGGGGGAAAAAATTGAAATAATTTCTTGATCTTTCAGATATCTCTCAGATATAGGACAGACACTTCAAAACAAACTTCCTTTTGATTTCTTTTTGGACTATTTGTTTTGCCATTTATGAATGTGTTATTCAATGCGTTTCTACCAACAAGCAGGTGGGGCTAACAGCCTGAGCCAGAAAGAGATTGAACATGTCCTAAAACCCAACAGCTAGCTGTTCTAGCTTTTTTGCCATTTCTGAATGTGTTATTCAATGTTTTTTATGGGTTATAGTAGTAATGACCAAATTCAATATTTTAACTTTAAAAATCCAAGTAAAACAGCTAAATGATTCATGGTGTGACCATCTTAAAACAATTCCATATGTTAATTTAGTACCCCCCCAACAACTTAGACTTTAAGAGGTTAAATGAACCATACAATTGTCCCCAGTCACCTTGCTGTGTTTTTATGCAGCATCTCTCTCCTTCAGTTTCCCGAAAAGGCTGCCATCAATCCAAATGTTTTGATTCAGGTAAGTTTTGAAAGACACCATCGGTATCACATCATCTATGCACTTTTTAAAGAATCCGGTGACTGAGTCGGCGTATTCATTGATGTTAACCCCAGAGGCACCCCGGAACATATTCCACGAGATCAAAACAGTCTTGGAGCATGGATTCTGATTGGTCAGACCAACGTTGTACAGACCTCTGATTGGTCAGACCAACGTTGTACAGACCTCTGATTGGTCAGACCAAGTGTACAGACCTCTGATTGTGACCAACGTTGTACAGACCTCTGATTGGTCAGACCAACGTTGTACAGACCGTACCACCGAACTTCCCTCTTGACTCTGTTTGTAGGCGGGGCGGAGCTAAATGGAGTCGTGGTCAGATGACTCTGTTTGTAGGCGGGGGGAGCTAAATGGAGTCGTGGTCAGATGACTCTGTTTGTAGGCGGGGGGAGCTAAATGGAGTCGTGGTCAGATGACTCTGTTTGTAGGCGGGGGAGCTAAATGGAGTCGTGGTCAGATGACTCTGTTTGTAGGCGGGGGAGCTAAATGGAGTCGTGGTCAGATGACTCTGTTTGTAGGCGGGGGGAGCTAAATGGAGTCGTGGTCAGATGACTCTGTTTGTAGGCGGGGGGAGCTAAATGGAGTCGTGGTCAGATGACTCTGTTTGTAGGCGGGGGGGAGCTAAATGGAGTCGTGGTCAGATGACTCTGTTTGTAGGCGGGGGGAGCTAAATGGAGTCGTGGTCAGATGACTCTGTTTGTAGGCGGGGGGGAGCTAAATGGAGTCGTGGTCAGATTTGCCAAAAGTAGGATGGGAGAGGGCCTTATACCCATTTCGAAAAGTGTGTAGCAGTGGTCAAGTGTAGAATTTTAGCGAGTTGGACAGTCAATGTGTTGAAAGTAATTGGGGAGCACGGACCTCAAATTACTTTTGTTAAAGTCCTCTGCGACAATGAACGCTGCCTCTGGGTACACGGTCTCCAGATGATACAAGTTGAATATGCAAGTGTGTGTTGGTAGCATACAGGCTAATGCTGATAGCATACAGGCTAATGGTGGTACCATACAGGCTAATGGTGGTAGCATAAAGGCTAATGGTGATAGCATACAGGCTAATGGTGGTAGCGTACAGGCTAATGCTGATAGCATACAGGCTAATGGTGGTAGCATACAGGCTAATGGTGGTAGCATACAGGCTAATGGTGGTAGCGTACAGGCTAATGGTGGTAGCATACAGGCTAATGTTAATAGCATACAGGCTAATGTTAAAAGCATATAGGCTAATGTTGATAACGTACAGGCGAATGTTGGTAGCATTGTTAGCATACATAGGTTTTAGCATTAGTAACTCTGCTCACCATGTTGGTTTCCTGGATGGAGCCGAAGCTGTTGATGAACATATTAATCTTGTCTTCCACCGGAACACCTGAAACACACACACACACACACACAATTACACAGAGTCAACATAAACACCCCAATGCCCGTTTGATTCCAGTGTGTGTGTCTTTGTGTGTGTGTTTGGCATTTCTGTGGTCATGCCAGTCATGTGATCATTCCGCTCCGCTCAACCACACTAGCAGCATATGGCCCTGGTTCTCTCTCCCACACACACACACACACACACACACACACACACACACACACACACACACACACACACACACACACACACACACACACACACACACACACACACACACACACACACACACACACACACACACACACACACACACACACACACACACACACACACACACACACACACACACACACACACACACACACACACACACACACACACACACACACACACACACACACACACACACACACACACACACACACACACACACACACACACACACACACACACACACACACACACACACACACACACACACACACACACACACACACACACACACACACACACACACACACACACACACACACACACACACACACACACACACACACACACACACACACACACATTCACACACAGGCTTGCAGCACTTTCAGCTAATTAAGCAAAAGGATTCCTTCTGTCCTCCCCCTCTCCTCTCTTCTCCTCCTCCCCCTCCTCTCCTCCTCTCCTCTCTTCTCCTCCTCCCCCTCCTCTTCTCCTCCCCCTCTCCTCTCTTCTCCTCCTCCCCCTCCTCTCCTCCTCCCCCTCCTCTCCTCCTCCCCCTCCTCTTCTCCCCCTCTCCTCTCTTCTCCTCCTCCTCTCCTCTCTTCTCCTCCTCCTCTCCTCTCTTCTCCTCCACCTCTCCTCCTCTCCTCTCTTCTCCTCCTCCCCCTCCTCTTCTCCTCCCCCCTCTCCTCTCTTCTCCTCCTCCCCCTCCTCTCCTCCTCCCCCTCCTCTCTCCTCCCCCCCTCCTCTTCTCCCCCCTCTCCTCTCTTCTCCTCCTCCTCTCCTCTCTTCTCCTCCTCCTCTCCTCTCTTCTCCTCCACCTCTCCCCCTCTCCTCTCTTCTCCTCCTCCCCCCTCCTCTTCTCCTCCCCCCTCTCCTCTCTTCTCCTCCTCCCCCTCCTCTTCTCCTCCCCCCTCTCCTCTCTTCTCCTCCTCCTCTCCTCTCTTCTCCTCCTCCTCTCCTCTCTTCTCCTCCACCTCTCCCCCCTCTCCTCTCTTCTCCTCCTCCTCTCCTCTCTTCTCCTCCCCCTCTCCTCTCTTCTCCTCCACCTCTCCCCCTCTCCTCTCTTCTCCTCCTCCCCCTCCTCTTCTCCTCCCCCTCTCCTCTCTTCTCCTCCAACTCTCCTCCTCTTTTCTCTCCTCCTCTCCTCCTCTCCTCCTCCTCTCCTCCTCCTCTCCTCCTCTTCTCTCCTCCTCCCCCTCTCCTCTCTTCTCCTCCACCTCTCCTCCCCTCCTCTCTTCTCCTCCAACTCTCCTCCTCTTCTCTCTCCTCCTCCCCCTCTCCTCTCTTCTCTCTCCTCCTCCCCCTCTCCTCTCTCCTCCTCCCCCTCTCCTCTCTCCTCCTCCACCTCTCCTCCTCTTCTCTCTGTCCCCCCTCCTCTCCTCCTCCTCTCCTACTCTTCTCTCTGTCCCCCTCCTATGTATAACAGTTCAATAGAGTCATGGGTTAGGGTTGTTACTGTAAAACAGTTCAATAGAGTCATGGGTTAGGGTTGTTACTGTAAAACAGTTCAATAAAGTCATGGGTTAGGGTTGTTACTGTAAAACAGTTCAATAAAGTCATGGGTTAGGGTTGTTACTGTAAAACAGTTCAATAGAGTCATGGTTTAGGGTTGTTACTGTAAAACAGTTCAATAAAGTCATGGGTTAGGTTGTTACTGTAAAACAGTTCAATAGAGTCATGGGTTAGGGTTGTTACTGTAAAACAGTTCAATAGAGTCATGGGTTAGGGTTGTTACTGTAAAACAGTTCAATAGAGTCATGGGTTAGGGTTGTTACTGTAAAACAGTTCAATAGAGTCATGGGTTAGGGTTGTTACTGTAAAACAGTTCAATAAAGTCATGGGTTAGGGTTGTTACTGTAAAACAGTTCAATAGAGTCATGGGTTAGGGTTGTTACTGTAAAACAGTTCAATAGTGTCATGGGTTAGGGTTGTTACTGTAAAACAGTTCCCCCTCCTATGTATAACAGTTCAATAGAGTAATGGGTTAGGGTTGTTACTGTAAAACAGTTCAATAGAGTCATGGGTTGAAAGACTGGTCATGGCTCACATCAACAGCATAATCCCAGAAACCCTAGACCCACTCCAATTTGCATACCGCCCCAACAGATCCACAGATGATGCAATCTCTATCGCACTCCACACTGCCCTTTCCCACCTGGACAAGAGGAACACCTACGTGAGAATGCTATTCATTGACTACAGCTCAGCATTCAACACCATAGTGCCCTCAAAGCTCATCACTAAGCTAAGGATCCTGGGACTAAACACCTCCCTCTGCAACTGGATCCTGGACTTCCTGACGGGCCGCCCCCAGGTGGTAAGGGTAGGTAACAACACATCTGCCACACTGATCCTCAACACGGGGCCCCTCAGGGTGCGTGCTCAGTCCCCTCCTGTACTCTCTGTTCACCCATGACTGCATGCGCCAGGCACGACTCAACACCATCATTAAGTTTGCCGACGACACAACAGTGGTAGGCCTGATCACCGACAACGATGAGACAGCCTATAGGGAGGAGGTCAGAGATCGGCCGTGTGGTGCCAGGACAACAACCTCTCCCTCAACGTGACCAAGACAAAGGAGATGATTGTGGACTACAGGAAAAAAAGAGGACTGAGCACGCCCCCATTCTCATCGACGGGGCTGTAGTGGAACAGGTTGAGAGCTTCAAGTTCCTTGGTGTCCACATCACCAACGAACTATCATGGTCCAAACACACCAAGACAGTCGTGAAGAGGGGCACGACAAAGCCTATTCCCCCTCAGGAGACTAAAAAGATTTGGCATGGGTCCTCAGATCCTCAAAAAAATTCTACAGCTGCACCATCGAGAGCATCCTGACTGGTTGCATCACCGCCTGGTATGGCAACTGCTTGGCCTCTGACCGCAAGGCACTACAGAGGGTAGTGCGTACGGCCCAGTACATCACTGGGGCAAAGCTCCCCTGCCATCCAGGACCTCTATACCAGGCGGTGTCAGAGGAAGGCCCTCAAAATTGTCAAAGACTCCAGTCACCCTAGTCATAGACTGTTCTCTCTGCTACCGCACGGCAGTAGCCCGTGCAGTGCCAAGTCTAGGTCCAAAAGACTTCTCAACAGCTTCTACCCCCCAAGCCATAAGACTCCTGAACAGCTAATCATGGCTACCCGGACTATTTGCACTGCCCCCCACCCCATCCCTTTACGCTGCTGCTACTCTGTTAAGTATTTATGCATAGTCACTTTAACTCTACCCACATGTACATATTACCTCAACTAGCCGGTGCCCCCCGCACATTATGACTATGCAACGGTACCCCCCTGTATATATAGCCTCCCTACTGTCACTTTATTCTATTGTATATATAGCCTCCCTACTGTCACTTTATTTTTTACTTCTGCTCTTTTTTTCTCAACACTTTTTTGTTGTTGTTTTATTCTTACTTTTTTGTTTAAAATAAATGCACTGTTGGTTAAGGGCTGTAAGTAAGCATTTCACTGTAATGTCTGCACCTGTTGTATTCGGCGCATGTGACCAATAAAATTTGATTTGATTTGATTTGATTTGGGTTAGGGTTGTTACTGTATAACAGTTCAATAGAGTCATGGGTTAGGGTTGTTACTGTAAAACAGTTCAACAGAGTCATGGGTTAGGGTTGTTACTGTAAAACAGTTCAATAAAGTCATGGGTTAGGGTTGTTACTGTAAAACAGTTCAATAGGGTCATGGGTTAGGGTTGTTACTGTAAAACAGTTCAATAGGAGTCATGGGTTAGGGTTGTTACTGTAAAACAGTTCAATAGAGTCATGGGTTAGGGTTGTAAAGTGGTTATCCCACTGGCTATAGGGTGAATGCATCAATTTGTGAGTCGCTCTGGACAAGAGCGTCTGCTAAATGACGTAAATGTGCCCTTGAGCAAGGCACTTAACCCTAATTGCTCCTGTAAGTCGCTCTGGATAAGAGTGTCTGCTAAATGACTAAAATGTAAATGTAAATGTAAAATGTTACTGTAAAACAGTTCAATAGTGTCATGGGTTAGGGTTGTTACTGTAAAACAGTTCAATAGAGTCATGGGTTAGGGTTGTTACTGTAAAACAGTTCAATAGAGTCATGGGTTAGGGTTGTTACTGTAAAACAGTTCAATAGAGTCATGGGTTAGGGTTGTTACTGTAAAACAGTTCAATAGAGTCATGGGTTAGGGTTGTTACTGTAAAACAGTTCAATAGAGTCATGGGTTAGGGTTGTTACTGTAAAACAGTTCAATAGAGTCATGGGTTAGGGTTGTTACTGTAAAACAGTTCAATAGAGTCATGGGTTAGGGTTGTTACTGTAAAACAGTTCAATCCCAGTGCGACACTTCAACCACAAGGCTATTGAGTTGGTTTTGTATGTGTAACTAACCTTTAAAGTTGGGTCGTATCCGAGAGTCATATGTCACCATTAGCCTGTTGAGGATGTTGCTGGTGGAGTTGGCTGGTACCTGAGCGATCTCCTCTGCAGACAGCTGTCTATAACACAAACACACACAGACAGCTGTCTATAACACAAACACACACAGACAGCTGGCTATAACACAAACACACACAGACACTTACTACTACAGCTGTCTATAACACAAACACACACAGACAGCTGGCTATAACACAAACACACACAGACAGCTGTCTATAACACAAACACACACAGACAGCTGTCTATAACACAAACACACACAGACAGCTGGCTATAACACAAACACACACAGACACTACTACTACAGCTGGCTATAACACAAACACACACAGACAGCTGTCTATAACACAAACACACACAGACAGGCTGGCTATAACACAAACACACACAGACAGCTGGCTATAACACAAACACACACAGACAGCTGGCTATAACACAAACACACACAGACACCGCTGTCTATAACACAAACACACACAGACAGCTGGCTATAACACAAACACACACAGACAGCTGGCTATAACACAAACACACACAGACACTTACTACTACAGCTGTCTATAACACAAACACACACAGACAGCTGTCTATAACACAAACACACACAGACACCTGCTGTCTATAACACAAACACACACAGACAGCTGTCTATAACACAAACACACACAGACACTACTACTACAGCTGTCTATAACACAAACACACACAGACAAGCTGTCTATAACACAAACACACACAGACACTACTACTACAGCTGTCTATAACACAAACACACACAGACATGCTGTCTATAACACAAACACACACAGACACGCTGTCTATAACACAAACACACACAGACACTACTACTACAGCTGTCTATAACACAAACACACACAGACAAGCTGTCTATAACACAAACACACACAGACACTACTACTACAGCTGTCTATAACACAAACACACACAGACAGCTGTCTATAACACAAACACACACAGACACTACTACTACAGCTGTCTATAACACAAACACACACAGACACGCTGGCTATAACACAAACACACAGAGACACTACTACTACAGCTGTCTATAACACAAACACACACAGACACTTACTACTACAGCTGTCTATAACACAAACACACACAGACAGCTACTACTCAGCGTCTATAACACAAACACACACAGACATTCAGCTGTCTATAACACAAACACACACAGACAGCTGTCTATAACACAAACACACACAGACACTTACTACTACAGCTGTCTATAACACAAACACACACAGACACCAGCTGGCTATAACACAAACACACACAGACACGCTGTCTATAACACAAACACACACAGACAGCTGTCTATAACACAAACACACACAGACAGCTGTCTATAACACAAACACACACAGACACTACTACTACAGCTGTCTATAACACAAACACACACAGACATTGCTGTCTATAACACAAACACACACAGACACGCTGGCTATAACACAAACACACACAGACAGCTGGCTATAACACAAACACACACAGACAGCTGGCTATAACACAAACACACACAGACATGCTGGCTATAACACAAACACACACAGACAGCTGGCTATAACACAAACACACACAGACAAGCTGTCTATAACACAAACACACACAGACACTACTACTACAGCTGTCTATAACACAAACACACACAGACACTACTAGCTGTCTATAACACAAACACACACAGACATCAGCTGTCTATAACACAAACACACACAGACACTTATGCTGTCTATAACACAAACACACACAGACACTACTACTACAGCTGTCTATAACACAAACACACACAGACAACAGCTGTCTATAACACAAACACACACAGACACTACTACTACAGCTGTCTATAACACAAACACACACAGACAGCTGTCTATAACACAAACACACACAGACACGCTGTCTATAACACAAACACACACAGACACTACTACTACAGCTGTCTATAACACAAACACACACAGACACGCTGTCTATAACACAAACACACACAGACACTACTACTACAGCTGTCTATAACACAAACACACACAGACAGCTGTCTATAACACAAACACACACAGACACTTACTACTACAGCTGTCTATAACACAAACACACACAGACAGCTATGTCTATAACACAAACACACAGAGACACTACTACTACAGCTGGCTATAACACAAACACACACAGACACTACTACTACAGCTGGCTATAACACAAACACACACAGACACTACTACTACAGCTGTCTATAACACAAACACACACAGACACGCTGTCTATAACACAAACACACACAGACACTACTACTACAGCTGTCTATAACACAAACACACACAGACACTACTACTACAGCTGTCTATAACACAAACACACACAGACACTACTACTACAGCTGTCTATAACACAAACACACACAGACACTACTACTACAGCTGTCTATAACACAAACACACACAGACACTACTACTACAGCTGTCTATAACACAAACACACACAGACACTACTACTACAGCTGTCTATAACACAAACACACACAGACACTACTACTACAGCTGTCTATAACACAAACACACACAGACACTACTACTACAGCTGTCTATAACACAAACACACACAGACACTACTACTACAGCTGGCTATAACACAAACACACACAGACACTACTACTACAGCTGGCTATAACACAAACACACACAGACAGCTGTCTATAACACAAACACACACAGACACTACTACTACAGCTGTCTATAACACAAACACACACAGACAGCTGTCTATAACACAAACACACACAGACACTACTACTACAGCTGTCTATAACACAAACACACACAGACACTACTACTACAGCTGTCTATAACACAAACACACACAGACACTACTACTACAGCTGTCTATAACACAAACACACACAGACACTACTACTACAGCTGTCTATAACACAAACACACACAGACACTACTACTACAGCTGGCTATAACACAAACACACACAGACACTACTACTACAGCTGTCTATAACACAAACACACACAGACACTACTACTACAGCTGTCTATAACACAAACACACACAGACACTACTACTACAGCTGTCTATAACACAAACACACACAGACACTACTACTACAGCTGTCTATAACACAAACACACACAGACACTACTACTACAGCTGTCTATAACACAAACACACACAGACACTACTACTACAGCTGTCTATAACACAAACACACACAGACACTACTACTACAGCTGTCTATAACACAAACACACACAGACACTACTACTACAGCTGGCTATAACACAAACACACACAGACACTACTACTACAGCTGTCTATAACACAAACACACACAGACACTACTACTACAGCTGTCTATAACACAAACACACACAGACAGCTGTCTATAACACAAACACACACAGACACTACTACTACAGCTGTCTATAACACAAACACACACAGACAGCTGTCTATAACACAAACACACACAGACACTACTACTACAGCTGTCTATAACACAAACACACACAGACACTACTACTACAGCTGTCTATAACACAAACACACACAGACAGCTGTCTATAACACAAACACACACAGACACTACTACTACAGCTGTCTATAACACAAACACACACAGACACTACTACTACAGCTGTCTATAACACAAACACACACAGACACTACTACTACAGCTGTCTATAACACAAACACACACAGACACTACTACTACAGCTGTCTATAACACAAACACACAGAGACACTACTACTACAGCTGTCTATAACACAAACACACACAGACAGCTGTCTATAACACAAACACACACAGACACTACTACTACAGCTGTCTATAACACAAACACACACAGACACTACTACTACAGCTGTCTATAACACAAACACACACAGACACTACTACTACAGCTGTCTATAACACAAACACACACAGACACTACTACTACAGCTGTCTATAACACAAACACACACAGACACTACTACTACAGCTGGCTATAACACAAACACACACAGACACTACTACTACAGCTGTCTATAACACAAACACACACAGACACTACTACTACAGCTGGCTATAACACAAACACACACAGACAGCTGTCTATAACACAAACACACACAGACACTACTACTACAGCTGTCTATAACACAAACACACACAGACACTACTACTACAGCTGTCTATAACACAA
>NW_025535462.1:5000-35000 GCF_020615455.1 Coregonus clupeaformis | reverse complement strand
TGGGGTCCAACATCATTGACACCCTTGATAAAGATTTAGATATACAGTGGGGTCCAACATTATTGACACCCTTGATAAAGATTGAGATATACAGTGGGGTCCAACATTATTGACACCCTTGATAAAGATTTAGATATACAGTGGGGTCCAACATTATTGACACCCTTGATAAAGATTGAGATATACAGTGGGGTCCAACATTATTGACACCCCTTGATAAAGATTTAGATATACAGTGGGGTCCAACATCATTGACACCCTTGATAAAGATTTAGATATACAGTGGGGTCCAACATTATTGACACCCTTGATAAAGATTGAGATATACAGTGGGGTCCAACATTATTGACACCCTTGATAAAGATTGAGATATACAGTGGGGTCCAACATTATTGACACCCTTGATAAAGATTTAGATATACAGTGGGGTCCAACATTATTGACACCCTTGATAAAGATTGAGATATACAGTGGGGTCCAACATTATTGACACCCTTGATAAAGATTTAGATATACAGTGGGGTCCAACATCATTGACACCCTTGATAAAGATTTAGATATACAGTGGGGTCCAACATTATTGACACCCTTGATAAAGATTGAGATATACAGTGGGGTCCAACATTATTGACACCCTTGATAAAGATTGAGATATACAGTGGGGTCCAACATTATTGACACCCTTGATAAAGATTGAGATATACAGTGGGGTCCAACATTATTGACACCCTTGATAAAGATTGAGATATACAGTGGGGTCCAACATTATTGACACCCTTGATAAAGATTGAGATATACAGTGGGGTCCAACATTATTGACACCCTTGATAAAGATTGAGATATACAGTGGGGTCCAACATTATTGACACCCTTGATAAAGATTGAGATATACACTAGTCTAACACACACACACTAGTCTAACACACACAATATTCTAGCATTACAAACGTACTGAGTATGTCTACCAACCCCCCCTTTCTCAGTCATATTGTCCTGACTCATCACAATACAACAGCTGACAGACAGACAGACAGACAGACAGACAGACAGACAGACAGACAGACAGAGAGAGAGACCAAGGGAGAGAGAGAGAGAGACCAAGGGAGAGAGTGACAGAAAGAGAGAAAGAGACAGAGATGGGGGGGTAGAGAGAGAGAGAGGAGAGATGAAGAGAGGAGAGATGAAGAGAGGAGAGATGGAGAGAGGAGCGATGGAGAGAGAGAAAGAGGGAGAGATGGAGAGAGAGAGGGAAAGATGGAGGGAGAGATGGAGAGAGAGAGGGAAAGAGAGTAAGATATAATGTCACAATGAGAGATTATTGCAGAATGTAGAGAGAGCTGTTTGTCTTACCTTAACACTCTGGTTGCTCCGCTGGCTGCTGCGATGTTTAACAACGGTGTTGGTTACAGCAGCGTCATGTCCTTTCCTCTGTCTCCTCTCGTGTCCCGTTCTCAAGTTCAACCCAGAGCCTTCCGCCTGCCCGCACAATGACGATATATCTGTCAGAAGATAGACTGAGGGAGGGAGGGAGGGAGGAAGGGAGCATTTGTGAGTGAGAGAAAGAGGGAGGGAGTTTGTGAAAGCGAGGGAGAGAGTGTGTGTGTGAGAGTGAGGCAGAGAGAGAGAGAGACGGTGTGTGTCAGTGTGCATGTGAGAGAGAGAGGCAGGGAGAGAGAGACTGTGTGAGAGAGGCAGGGAGAGAGAGACTGTGTGAGAGAGGCAGGGAGAGAGAGACTGTGTGAGAGAGAGAGGCAGGGAGAGAGAGACTGTGAGAGAGGCAGGGAGAGAGAGACTATGTGTGTCAGTGTGTGTGTGTGCACCTGCACTCTAACATGCGCAGTAGCTCAAGCCCCATGTTAGAGTCCGTGCACGAGCACAGTGTCATTGTAATGCTCACGTTTAGCCTGCACACTCTCAGCACACACAACCCCCTCTTCATGGTCTACAGCAGAGCACAGCCTTAATATTCTACAGCAGAGCACAGCCTTAATATGCTACAGCAGAGCACAGCCTTAATATTCTACAGCAGAGCACAGCCTTAATATGCTACAGCAGAGCACAGCCTTAATATGCTACAGCAGAGCACAGCCTTAATATTCTACAGCAGAGCACAGCCTTAATATTCTACAGCAGAGCACAGTCTTTATATTCTACAGCAGAGCACAGCCTTAATATTCTACAGCAGAACACAGTCTTTATATTATAGAGTAGAACACAGTCTTTATATTCTACAGTAGAACACAGTCTTTATATTCTACAGTAGAACACAGTCTTTATATTCTAGAGTAGAACACAGTCTTTATATTCTAGAGTAGAACACAGTCTTTATATTCTAGAGTAGAACACAGTCTTTATATTCTACAGTAGAACACAGTCTTGATATTCTACAGTAGAACACAGTCTTTATATTCTACAGTAGAACACAGTCTTTATATTCTACAGTAGAACACAGTCTTTATATTCTACAGTAGAACACAGTCTTTATATTCTACAGTAGAACACAGTCTTTATATTCTACAGTATAACACAGTCTTTATATTCTACAGTAGAACACAGTCTTGATATTCTACAGTAGAACACAGTCTTTATATTCTACAGTAGAACAGAGTCTTTATATTCTACAGTAGAACAGAGTCTTTATATTCTACAGTAGAACACAGTCTTTATATTCTACAGTAGAACACAGTCTTTATATTCTACAGTAGAACACAGTCTTTATATTCTACAATAGAACTGGTCTTTATATTCTACAGTAGAACAGTCTTTATATTCTAAAGTAGAACAGAGTCTTTATATTCTACAGTAGAACAGTCTTTATATTCTACATTAGAACACAGCCTTAATATTCTACAGTAGAACAGTCTTTATGTTCTACAGTAGAACACAGTCTTTTTATTCTACAGTAGAACACAGTCTTTATATTCTATAGTAGAACACAGTCTTTATATTCTACAGTAGAACACAGTCTTTATATTCTACAGTAGAACAGAATCTTTATATTCTACAGTAGAACACAGTCTTTATATTCTACAGTAGAACACAGTCTTTATATTCTACAGTAGAACACAGTCTTTATATTCTACATTAGAACACAGTCTTTATATTCTACAGTAGAACAGAGTCTTTATATTCTACAGTAGAACACAGTCTTTATATTCTACAGTAGAACAGAGTCTTTATATTCTACAGTAGAACAGAGTCTTTATATTCTACAGTAGAACACAGTCTTTATATTCTACAATATAACACTTTATATTCTACAGTAGAACACAGTCTTTATATTCTACAGTAGAACACAGTCTTTATATTCTACAGTAGAACACAGTCTTTATATTCTACAGTAGAACACAGTCTTTATATTCTACATTAGACAACAGTCTTTATATTCTACAGTAGAACAGAGTCTTTATATTCTACAGTAGAACACAGTCTTTATGTTCTACAGTAGAACACAGTCTTTATATTCTATAGAAGAACACAGTCTTTATATTCTACATTAGAACAGTCTTTATATTCTACAGTAGAACACAGTCTTTATATTCTACAGTAGAACAGAGTCTTTATATTCTACAGTAGAACAGAGTCTTTATATTCTACAGTAGAACAGAGTCTTTATATTCTACAGTAGAACACAGTCTTTATATTCTACAATATAACACTTTATATTCTACAGTAGAACACAGTCTTTATATTCTACAGTAGAACACAGTCTTTATATTCTACAGTAGAACACAGTCTTTATATTCTACAGTAGAACACAGTCTTTATATTCTACATTAGACAACAGTCTTTATATTCTACAGTAGAACAGAGTCTTTATATTCTACAGTAGAACACAGTCTTTATGTTCTACAGTAGAACACAGTCTTTATATTCTATAGAAGAACAGTCTTTATATTCTACATTAGAACAGTCTTTATATTCTACAGTAGAACACAGTCTTTATATTCTACAGTAGAACAGAGTCTTTATATTCTACAGTAGAACACAGTCTTTATGTTCTACAGTAGAACACAGTCTTTATATTCTATAGAAGAACACAGTCTTTATATTCTACATTAGAACACAGTCTTTATATTCTACAGTAGAACAGTCTTTATATTCTACAGTAGAACACAGTCTTTATATTCTACAGTAGAACAGTCTTTATATTCTACAGTAGAACAGTCTTTATATTCTACAATAGAACACAGTCTTTATATTATACAGTAGAATATAGTTTATATTCTACAGTAGAACAGTCTTTATATTCTACAGTAGAACACAGTCTTTATATTTGTATTTGTATTTATTAAGGAGCCCCATTAGAAGCTGCCAAGGTAGCAGCTACTCTTCCTTGGGGTCCAGCAACATTAAGGCAGTTATATACAGTTTAGAATATTACATTTCATAATCAATCAATCAATCAAATGTATTTATAAAGCCCTTTTTACATCAGCAGATGTCACAAAGTGCTATACAGAAACCCAGCCTAAAACCCCAAACAGCAAGCAATGCAGATGTAGAAGCATGGTGGCTAGGAAAAACTCCCTAGAAAGGCAGGAACCTAGGAAGAAACCTAGAGAGGAACCAGGCTGTACTGGGTAGACCAGAGGAACCAGGCTCTGAGGGGTGGCCAGTCCTCTACTGGCTGTACTGGGTAGACCAGAGGAACCAGGCTCTGAGGGGTGGCCAGTCCTCTACTGGCTGTACTGGGTAGAGAGGAACCAGGCTCTGAGGGGTGACCAGTCCTCGACTGGCTGTACTGGGTAGAGAGGAACCAGGCTCTGAGGGGTGACCAGTCCTCGACTGGCTGTACTGGGTAGAGAGGAACCAGGCTCTGAGGGGTGGCCAGTCCTCTTCTGGCTGTACTGGGTAGAGAGGAACCAGGCTCTGAGGGGTGACTAGTCCTCGACTGGCTGTACTGGGTAGAGAGGAACCAGGCTCTGAGGGGTGGCCAGTCCTCTACTGGCTGTACTGGGTAAAGAGGAACCAGGCTCTGAGGGGTGACCAGTCCTCTACTGGCTGTACTGGGTAGACCAGAGGAACCAGGCTCTGAGGGGTGACCAGTCCTCTACTGGCTGTACTGGGTAGAGAGGAACCAGGCTCTGAGTAGTGGCCAGTCCTCTTCTGGCTGTACTGGGTAGACCAGAGGAACCAGGCTCTGAGGGGTGACCAGTCCTCTACTGGCTGTACTGGGTAGAGAGGAACCAGGCTCTGAGGGGTGGCCAGTCCTCTACTGGCTGTACTGGGTAGAGAGGAACCAGGCTCTGAGGGGTGGCCAGTCCTCTTCTGGCTGTACTGGGTAGACCAGAGGAACCAGGCTCTGAGGGGTGGCCAGTCCTCTACTGGCTGTACTGGGTAGAGAGGAACCAGGCTCTGAGGGGTGGCCAGTCCTCTACTGGCTGTACTGGGTAGAGAGGAACCAGGCTCTGAGCGGTGGCCAGTCCTCTTCTGGCTGTACTGGGTAGAGAGGAACCAGGCTCTGAGGGGTGACTAGTCCTCGACTGGCTGTACTGGGTAGAGAGGAACCAGGCTCTGAGGGGTGACTAGTCCTCGACTGGCTGTACTGGGTAGAGAGGAACCAGGCTCTGAGGGGTGGCCAGTCCTCTACTGGCTGTACTGGGTAGAGAGGAACCAGGCTCTGAGGGGTGACCAGTCCTCTACTGGCTGTACTGGGTAGACCAGAGGAACCAGGCTCTGAGGGGTGGCCAGTCCTCTACTGGCTGTACTGGGTAGAGAGGAACCAGGCTCTGAGGGGTGGCCGGTCCTCTTCTGGCTGTACTGGGTAGACCAGAGGAACCAGGCTCTGAGGGGTGGCCGGTCCTCTACTGGCTGTACTGGGTAGAGAGGAACCAGGCTCTGAGGGGTGGCCAGTCCTCTACTGGCTGTACTGGGTAGACCAGAGGAACCAGGCTCTGAGGGGTGACCAGTCCTCTACTGGCTGTACTGGGTAGAGAGGAACCAGGCTCTGAGGGGTGGCCAGTCCTCTACTGGCTGTACTGGGTAGAGAGGAACCAGGCTCTGAGGGGTGGCCAGTCCTCTTCTGGCTGTACTGGGTAGACCAGAGGAACCAGGCTCTGAGGGGTGACCAGTCCTCTACTGGCTGTACTGGGTAGAGAGGAACCAGGCTCTGAGGGGTGACCAGTCCTCTACTGGCTGTACTGGGTAGACCAGAGGAACCAGGCTCTGAGGGTGACCAGTCCTCTACTGGCTGTACTGGGTAGACCAGAGGAACCAGGCTCTGAGGGGTGACCAGTCCTCTACTGGCTGTACTGGGTAGAGAGGAACCAGGCTCTGAGGGGTGGCCAGTCCTCTACTGGCTGTACTGGGTAGAGAGGAACCAGGCTCTGAGGGGTGGCCAGTCCTCTTCTGGCTGTACTGGGTAGACCAGAGGAACCAGGCTCTGAGGGGTGACCAGTCCTCTACTGGCTGTACTGGGTAGAGAGGAACCAGGCTCTGAGGGGTGACCAGTCCTCTACTGGCTGTACTGGGTAGACTAGAGGAACCAGGCTCTGAGGGGTGGCCAGTCCTCTTCTGGCTGTACTGGGTAGAGAGGAACCAGGCTCTGAGGGGTGGCCAGTCCTCTACTGGCTGTACTGGGTAGAGAGGAACCAGGCTCTGAGGGGGTGACCAGTCCTCTACTGGCTGTACTGGGTAGAGAGGAACCAGGCTCTGAGGGGTGGCCAGTCCTCTACTGGCTGTACTGGGTAGAGAGGAACCAGGCTCTGATGGGTGGCCAGTCCTCTACTGGCTGTACTGGGTAGACCAGAGGAACCAGGCTCTGAGGGGTGGCCAGTCCTCTACTGGCTGTACTGGGTAGAGAGGAACCAGGCTCTGAGGGGTGGCCAGTCCTCTACTGGCTGTACTGGGTAGAGAGGAACCAGGCTCTGAGGGGTGGCCAGTCCTCTTCTGGCTGTACTGGGTAGAGAGGAACCAGGCTCTGAGGGGTGACCAGTCCTCTACTGGCTGTACTGGGTAGAGAGGAACCAGGCTCTGAGGGGAGGCCAGTCCTCTACTGGCTGTACTGGGTAGAGAGGAACCAGGCTCTGAGGGGTGGCCAGTCCTCTACTGGCTGTACTGGGTAGACCAGAGGAATCAGGCTCTGAGGGGTGACCAGTCCTCTACTGGCTGTACTGGGTAGAGAGGAACCAGGCTCTGAGGGGTGGCCAGTCCTCTACTGGCTGTACTGGGTAGAGAGGAACCAGGCTCTGAGGGGTGACCAGTCCTCTACTGGCTGTACTGGGTAGAGAGGAACCAGGCTCTGAGGGGTGACCAGTCATCTACTGGCTGTACTGGGTAGAGAGGAACCAGGCTCTGAGGGGTGACCAGTCCTCTACTGGCTGTACTGGGTAGACCAGAGGAACCAGGCTCTGAGGGGTGACCAGTCCTCTACTGGCTGTACTGGGTAGAGAGGAACCAGGCTCTAAGGGGTGGCCAGTCCTCTACTGGCTGTACTGGGTAGAGAGGAACCAGGCTCTGAGGGGTGGCCAGTCCCCTTCTGGCTGTGCTCGGTGGAGATTATAACAGTACGTGGCCATTAAGGCCAGATTGTTCTACAAGAAGTTCAAATGTTCATAGATGACCAGCAGGGTCAAATAATAATCACAGTGGTTGTAGAGGTTGCAACAGGTCAGTACATCAGGAGTAAACGTCACTTGGCTTTTCATAGCCGGGCATTTAGAGGTTGAAATAGCAGGTGCGGTAGAGAGAGAGAGTTGAAAACAGCAGGTCTGGGACAAGGTAGCACGTCTGGTGAACAGGTCAGGGTTCCATAACCGCAGGCAGAAGATTGGAAAAGTGGAGCAGCAGCACAACCAGGTGGACTGGGGACAGCCAGGAGTCATCAGGCCAGGTAGTCCTGAGGCATGGTCCTAGGGCTCAGGTCCTCCGGGAGGGGATACATTTAGCAGTGGTGTAAAGTACTTAAGTAAAAATACTTTAAAGTACTACTTAAGTCGTTTTTGGGGTATCTGTACTTTATTTTACTTTTTATATTTTTGCCAACTTTTACTTTTACTTCACTACATTCCTAAAGAATAGAATGTACTTTTTACTCCATACATTTTCCCTGACACCCAAAAGTACTCGTTACATTTTGACTGGAAAATGGTCCAATTCACACACTTATCAAGAGAACATCCCTGGTCATCCCTACTGCCTCTGATCTGGCAGACTCACTAAACACAAATGCTTTGTTTATAAATTATGTCAGTGTTGGAGTGTGCCCCTGGCTATACATTTACATTTTAGTCATTTAGCAGATGCTCTTATCCAGAGCGACTTACAGTTAGTGAATGCATACATTATTATTATTAATTTTTTTCCTACCCCCTGTGGGAAACAAACCCACAACCCTGGCGTTGCAAACACCATGCTCTATCAACTGAGCTACATCCCTGCCAGCCATTCCCTCCCTTACCCTGGACCAATTGCGCGCCGCCCAATGGGTCTCCCAGTCGCGGCCGGCTACAACAGAGCCTGGATTTGAACCAGGATCTCTAGTGGCACAGCTAGCACTGCGATGCAGTGCCTTAGACCACTGCGCCACTCGGGAGACTATCTGTCAACAAAAATAAAAAAATACAATTTGTGCCATCTGGTTTGCTTAATATAAGGAATTTGAAAAGGTTTATACTTTTACTTTTACTTTTGATACTTAAGTATATTTAAAACCAAATACTTTTAGACTTTTACTCAAGTAGTATCTTACTGGGTGACTTTCACTTTTACTGGAGTCATTTTCTATTAAGGTATCTTTACGTTTACTGAAGTATGACAATTTAGTACTTTTTCCACCACTGACATTTAGTGTGATTTAGTGTTATATACAGTTGAACACATTTAGTGTGTTCCCTCAGGCCACTACTCCACCATCACATATTTACAATACAGCATCCATGTGTACGTGTGTGTAGAGTGAGGGTCATCATGTGTGTGTGTGTTGCTTCACAGTTCCCGTTGTTCCATAAGGTGCATTTTTATCTGTTTTTAAATCTGATTCTACTGCTTCCATCAGTTACCTGATGTGGAATAGAGTTCCATGTAGTCATGGCTCTATGTAGTACTGTGCTCCTCCCATAGTCTGTTCTGGACTTGGGGACTGTGAAGAGACCTCTGGTGGCATGTCTTGTGGGGTATGCATGGGTGTCCGAGCTGTGTGCTAGTAGTTTAAACAGACAGCTCGGTACATTCAACATGTCAACACTTCTTACAAAAACAAGTTGTGTTGAAATCAATCTCTCCTCAACTTTGAGCCATGAGAGATTGACATGCATAATATTAATGTTAGCTCTCCATGTACATTTAAAGGCCAGCCATGCTGCCATGTTCTGAGCCAATTGTAATATTCCTAAGTCCCTCTTTATTGTCCTATCATGATGGAACGATCCCCAACCCTATATCCTAGACACCCACCTGAGCGACCCAAACACCAAAGAGAAGTCCCCATCTGTTTTATGGCCCTGCTGTGAGTTGCCTATATGCAGCCAAAACAGAAAGATAAATGCGGTCAGAGGCCTACTAGAGCAGCACCGCCCCCTCAGGATTCTGAGCCTGCCTGGCAGGGTTGGTCCTACAAAGCCAGAGCCCCCTGATGGGAGAGCATAATATACAAGGAAATTCTCAAAGCTGCTAATGAGAACCTTGACGACCTTGTACCTAGCCTGTGGGGATTCCGGTGGGGTACCCCCACCCAGGTAGTGGCAGTGCTGGCAACACTGGCTGCAGTAACCCATGGGGAGGGGGTCACACTCAGACAATCAGAGAGGGGAAATATTATTGTGGCCCTGGTGGCACAAAATAATCAAAGGTCTGACTGCTCGGAGATGCTTGGGAAAAATGGTTACAACGGGGGACCAGAGTGTTTGTGTCTCAGGGGAAGAGGGTGGATCTGATCTCCATCACCTAGGACTTGACATAGGTTAATCAAATCTCACATTTTTGTCAATTTTTGCTCAATCCTGCATGCTTTCTCAAACAGCTGTAACTGTATATGCATTCGTAAATCAGGTCCATTCTTGAGTTGGGCTCTGGGATGGAACAACTGTTGAGCATCTGATCTTATGGTTGATTGTGGAGGAAAGGGGTTGAGTGTGTTAGAGTATGTGTGTGTGTGTGTGTGTGTGTGTGTGTGTGTGTGTGTGTGTGTGTGTGTGTGTGTGTGTTATCCCACATCTGTTGCTAGGGGGTAAGGATGTTAGGGAGAATATAGGATGAACCACAATAATAGTTTGCTAAAATAAGAATTGCTTGACAAAAATGTAATGCAATACAACGGCAATCCGGGTTATAGGTAACAATCCTTCGCATGAACTGCCAACATTATTACGCATATTCATTGATAATTATGGAAATTAAGATTTGCATGATATTTGTATAGATATATATTTTTAATAGCTATATATATATATTGAGGTGAGAGCATTGGAAATGCTTTTGGCAGTTGACCTGCTTCTGTTTTGTGGGTGGCACTGTGTGCTGTTTTCGAAGGATGGGTCCTGGCCTCTCGGGGGGCCTAGGGATCCGGAGGGACGGGGGTGGGATGCTGATCACTGGGAATGAAGGCTCAACTTGGGGTGGGGAGGGGCTTTAGCGGGTGGAATAGTGGAGAACAATTGGAGGGTTACTTAGTGTGCAATGCAAATATCATGGTACAGCTATATGGACACTCAATCACTATGGTATTTTTTATTGGTAAATGTACAAACATATATTATGATAAATAGATTTGAAACATTATGGTAAGTGGTAAAATAAGTATAGCCAGTTATAATTGTAATGGCTTAGCAGATAATAACAAAAGAAGAACAATATTTACATGGCTCAAAGAGAAGGAATATAATATCTATTGTTTACAGGAAACTCATTCAACAATTCTAGATGAAGTTGTGTGGAAAAAGGACTGGGGGGGGGCGAAATATACTTCTCCCATGGGCTAAGAAACTCAAAAGGGGTGATGATATTAATTAACAGTAATTTAGATCCAAATGTGCAAATTGTCCAAACAGATCCGCAAGGAAGATGGATGATTTTAAATATGTTATTGGACCATAAACAGATATGGCTCATTAATCTTTACGGACCAAATAATGATGATCCACACTTCTTTGACAATATACACTGCCGTTCAGTTTGATCAGAAATATAATAATAATATGCCATTTAGCAGAGGCTTTTATCCAAAGCGACTTACAGTCGTGCGTGCATACATTTTTGTGTATGGGTGGTCCCGGGGATCGAACCCACTACCTTGGCGTTACAAGCGCCGTGCTCTACCAGCTGAGCTACAGAGGACCATATAGTGTAGACATTGTAATAACCCACCCCCGACTCGAGGCCAGAGATAGATATGTTCTTTTTCCATGTGTGCGAAAGTGTACATATAATTCTGTCATTTTGTCCATTCTCTCTATGCGATACACGTGTTGTTTTAGACGTTTCAGTCATTTATTTTTGGATTCTCCTACATTCAGTTTGCTACATACTTTACATTCCATCAGATAGACGAGATTGTATGACTCCAGCTGGAAGTTTTTCCAAACCGGAGCCCCCATTCCCGTATATTTATTTTCCAGGTATTTGATACCTCTAAAATGAGGGTTAACCTGCACTTTGCCACTACCCCAAGGAAGCATTCACCAAAATGTCCTTAAGGTTCTTGTATCTCCAAAATGCTGAAATTAATTTGAACGGTTTCGATGGTTCAAATCGGTTCTGTGTCTCCTCAAAATGTTTCTAAACAATAGAGTTAGGCTTCATTGAGGGTTTCGAAAAACGGTGGACTGGCTAGGAGGTTCCCATCTTTACCTCTGGCTAGGAGGTTCCCCTCTTTACCTCTGGCTAGGAGGTTCCCATCTTTACCTCTGGCTAGGAGGTTCCCATCTTTACCTCTGGCTAGGAGGTTCCTCTCTTTACCTCTGGCTAGGAGGTTCCCCTCTTTACCTCTGGCTAGGAGGTTCCCCTCTTTACCTCTGGCTAGGAGGTTCCCATCTTTACCTCTGGCTAGGAGGTTCCCATCTTTACCTCTGGCTAGGAGGTTCCCATCTTTACCTCTGGCTAGGAGGTTCCCATCTTTACCTCTGGCTAGGAGGTTCCCCTCTTTACCTCTGGCTAGGAGGTTCCCCTCTTTACCTCTGGCTAGGAGGTTCCCATCTTTACCTCTGGCTAGGAGGTTCCCATCTTTACCTCTGGCTAGGAGGTTCCCCTCTTTACCTCTGGCTAGGAGGTTCCCCTCTTTACCTCTGGCTAGGAGGTTCCCCTCTTTACCTCTGGCTAGGAGGTTCCCATCTTTACCTCTGGCTAGGAGGTTCCCATCTTTACCTCTGGCTAGGAGGTTCCCATCTTTACCTCTTGCTAGGAGGTTCCCATCTTTACCTCTGGCTAGGAGGTTCCCCTCTTTACCTCTGGCTAGGAGGTTCCCCTCTTTACCTCTGGCTAGGAGGTTCCCCTCTTTACCTCTGGCTAGGAGGTTCCCCTCTTTACCTCTGGCTAGGAGGTTCCCCTCTTTACCTCTGGCTAGGAGGTTCCCCTCTTTACCTCCGGCTAGGAGGTTCCCATCTTACCTCCCGGCTAGGAGGTTCCCCTCTTACCTCTGGCTAGGAGGTTCCCATCTTACCTCTGGCTAGGAGGTTCCCCTCTTTACCTCTGGCTAGGAGGTTCCCCTCTTTACCTCTGGCTAGGAGGTTCCCCTCTTTACCTCTGGCTAGGAGGTTCCCATCTTTACCTCTGGCTAGGAGGTTCCCCTCTTTACCTCTGGCTAGGAGGTTCCCCTCTTTACCTCTGGCTAGGAGGTTCCCATCTTTACCTCTGGCTAGGAGGTTCCCCTCTTTACCTTTACCACTTTGACTGTGTGTAGAAATCTCTTGGTGTTTCCCCTATGACTGAGTGCTTTAAAGAGTATCTGTGTAGCTGCCTCCACATCTTCATTGTTTGTACATATTCTGTTAAATCTTATAAATGGAGACTTAATAAGACCCTTATAAGTGTGTTTAGGATCATAACTAGTCTTATGTAACAATGCATGTGTGTCGGTCGGTTTGAAATATACTCTAGTCCCCAAGAGGTTTCTATCATTATGGCCTGACATCATAAAGACTTTGGTATCAAGAATTTCAATCTTTTGAGGTTGTAAGTTGTCCTTAACTGTAATCGAGGAGTGACGTCCATTCAAAATATCTATAAAGTTTACAAACCCCCACCGAGTAGCACCAAACCCCAAAGATATCATCCAAGTACCGCATGTATATGGATGGACATTTTTTGCACTTGGGGAAGACCGTCTGCTCCCAATAGACCATGTAAATGTTGGCATACGCAGGAGCAAACGTCTTCCCCATTGCAGTACCTGAGAGTTGTAAGTAGTGTTTAGAATCTAATCCAAAGTCATTCCGCGTTAGTCCCAGTTCTAAGAGAGAAAGGATAGCCTCATCTGGTCTATTGGTGTCCCTGTATTTTGGGAAAGGCCCCTGACTGTCCTAAGTCCTAATTGAGTGTCAGTATTAAGGTCCCTCACTGCCCTAAGTCCTAATTGAGTGTCAGTATTACCTCTGGCTAGGAGGTTCCCATCTTTACCTCTGGCTAGGAGGTTCCCCTCTTTACCTCTGGCTAGGAGGTTCCCCTCTTTACCTCTGGCTAGGAGGTTCCCCTCTTTACCTCTGGCTAGGAGGTTCCCCTCTTTACCTCTGGCTAGGAGGTTCCCCTCTTTACTTCTGGCTAGGAGGTTCCCATCTTTACCTCTGGCTAGGAGGTTCCCCTCTTTACCTCTGGCTAGGAGGTTCCCCTCTTTACCTCTGGCTAGGAGGTTCCCCTCTTTACCTCTGGCTAGGAGGTTCCCATCTTTACCTCTGGCTAGGAGGTTCCCCTCTTTACTTCTGGCTAGGAGGTTCCCACCAACAGGGGCCCTCCAACGTCTCCCACCACGATGGGGCCCATGGTTGTGGCAACCCAGAGTACCTCGGACCGAGCCAGAGACGTAGCAGGGTCCTTAGTGGTGGTGGCCTTGTATAGATCCTTCAAGGTCCCTCAAGGTCCCAGGGCCCCAGCCACGAGCAGGCGCGCCGACCAACACCAAGCCCATTTCACCAACACCCCGTCGTAACCACCCGAGCTCCGTCAGCCAGTCTTGGGCGATCTCCTCGTCAGCGTACTCTACACGGCAGCAGACTGACGGTTACAAGAGGGCTCTCCGGGAGCCAAGGTGTATCGTTGGCCTCGCTACCCTTCGGTGCTTGCCTAGCCCCTCTACCCTTCGGTGCTTGCCTAGCCCCACCGGAGGTGTTTGTGTGGGGCCCTGGGTTGAGGCAACCCCTTGTCCTCCGCCCTAGTCGAAGACCCTGTGGGGCCCATAGTTGTGGCAACCCTCGGTGTCCGACGAGGGCGGAGGTGTTTGTGTGGGGCCCTGGGTTGAGGCAACCCTTTGTCCTCCGCCCTAGTCGAAGACCCTGTGGGGCCCATAGTTGTGGCAACCCTCGGTGTCCGACGAGGGCGGAGGTGTTTGTGTGGGGCCCTGGGTTGAGGCAACCCCTTGTCCTCCGCCCTAGTCGAAGACCCTGTGGGGCCCATAGTTATGGCAACCCTCGGTGTCCGACGAGGGCGGAGGTGTTTGTGTGGGGCCCTGGGTTGAGGCAACCCCTTGTCCTCCGCCCTAGTCGAAGACCCTGTGGGGCCCTGGGTTGAGGCAACCCCTTGTCCTCCGCCCTAGTCGAAGACCCTGTGGGGCCCGTGGTTGTGGCAACCCCCAGTCTCATGCCTGGTGGGAGACGTTGGAGGGCCCCTGTTGGTGGTAGCCCTGTTTGTTACTGTTGTGGAGGTGGTGTTGGTTGTTTGTAGTGTGGGAGGGTGCCTGTTTGTTCTGACAGAGGTGGTGCCGATGGAGGCGTAGGAGGAGGAGGGGGGTATGTTCCTGTGGCCATCTGGAGGGTGGCTGTTTGTTCTGACAGAGGTGGTGCCGATGGAGGCGTAGGAGGAGGAGGGGGGTATGTTCCTGTGGCCATCTGGAGGGTGCCTGTTTGTTCTGACAGAGGTGGTGCCGATGGAGGCATAGGAGGAGGAGCGGGGTATGTTCCTGTTGCCATCTGGAGGGTGCCTGTTTGTTCTGACAGAGGTGGTGCCGATGGAGGCGTAGGAGGAGGAGCGGGATATGTTCCTGTGGCCATCTGGAGGGTGGCTGTCGTAGCCGTGGTGGTCGTCGTTGTAGTCTCCACTGTCATTGCTAGAACTGCTGCTGTGGTAGTGGCTACTACTATCGTCATTGCTGCTGGTCTCGTTGTACTCTGCTTTGCCTGAGTCGTGTAGTTTTTCCCAGATGATTTTGTTGCGTCCATCCGGTGTGATGGTGCCCAATCGGGCTATCCAGTTGCGTTCCCTGTTGCATCGTTTTTCTGTGGTCCATTGAGGGTTGTGTTCCAGTCCTGTGTTGGTCACAGATTTGTGGTCCATGATGTCTGCTACTACCTGGTTCTTGTCAATCTTGGTGGGGGAATGGGCGAGTTCTGTCCGGCCTAGTCCTTTTAGTTGAATCCCAATCCCTTCCACCCAGGTTTGGGTATGGTCGGTTTTGGGAGGCTCAGAAGGCACCTTCACTACCGTGATCGTCTCCTGCCCAGACACCCTGGTAGGGGTATAATCCAGGCTAGGGTCGGACCAGGTTGTGTTCCTCATCGGAAGCCCTCCCTGTGTCACCCGGGTTTGGGTATGGCCGGGTCTCTGGGGTTCCGGGGATGGTGTAGGTCTGTTGCTTTTAAGGTGGGGGAAGGGGAGGCCCCCAGTGGTTGTGGGGGGGCCATGGAGGATGGCCCGTGGGTTCCGAAGGTGGTGTTCTGGGTTCTTTTCCTCCTATCCCCGTGTTGGTGGAACGGGGAGGAGGAGTAGGTGGAGGAAGAAGGGACCAGAGAGTAGTCTGAGGTAGTAGTGGTCGTTGTCTCTGTAGTGTAGCGTCTGCCCTTGCTGCTGGAAGTGCTGGGTGTCATTCCACCCCTGGAGGCATCACTGTGGCAGTACCGGATGGGAGACCCATCAGCTCGTCGCTCAGTGTGGTACTCTACAGAGGTGGACGTGTCTACCCAGTTTCCTGAGCACCCTGTCCCTTTAGTTGGACGTGGTCGGGGTCCAAGGGAGCGTTGGTACTCTATGTTCTGCTGCTGGCGGTGGTCTTGGTGGTCAGTGGTGCCGTACTGGTGCCAAAGGGCTGTCCAGTCGGGTTCCTGCTGCTGAGGTCCCCATTCTTAATGGGAGGAATCCCTGTGGATAGTTGCTTCGTGGTATCTGCCTGTACCAAAGGGGGTCTGTTGACCAGTGTTGGTGTCGTAGTTGCCCAGACGGAAAGTGTCTGGGCATGTCCCATCCAGTGGGGAGTGGTAGTGGTCGTCCGGTGGACGAGATGCCCCATCCTGTGGGGAGTGGTAGTGGTCGTCCGATGGACCAGATGTCCCATCCAGTAGTGGTCGTCCGATGGACGAGTGTAAGTCTTATTTTGTCTATAGCGTTGACCGGGTAGAGCTTCGGTGTTCTATTGGCCCATCCGCTCTTAAAAGAGCTGGATAGTGGCCTGGTGGTATCGGGTTGCCGGCTTGGAGAAGCATCCTGTGTTCCCTCGATGCTTCTATGAAGAGTCGGCGTATCCGTGATGATATCGGGTTGCCGGCCCACAAGAGCCTCAGGTGGTACCTGAATGTTGTGGCCCTGATGGGAGCTGGGTACACCCAAAATAGGGCGAGGTTGCTGACCGGGGGAAGCATCCAGAAGCTAAACATTCGTCAATGATGAGATGAACCGGGAGTGAGACGTGGTTGCCGGACGCTAAATAAATGGAGAAAAACTTGGAGGGTCTGTGCGACCATTGTTGGCCAGGTAGAGCATCTGGCTGTTCCTCGTAGTGCTGTCCAAGGCTTGAGGTAGATGGTCGAGTGCTTGTTGTAGTGTAGGTTGATGTTCGGCTTGGAGAACCTTGAAGTGCTGGGAGACCGGCTCCGTAGTGTGTGCTCTCCCGCCGACATTGTCAGTGAGCTGTGAAAAGCTGAAATCAAAGAGAGAGAAAAGTATTAATAAATAACAAAGGAGCCAAAAGGAGAGTCTTCCGGGTGGAACCCGCCTTCCTTACGGCAACACACCGGATCTAGAAGAGCCCCAGCCACGACGCGTTTCTGCCTACTCGGCTTCCTCAGGTGGCAGAGAGAAAAGGGTGGAGAAAAAGAGGTGCAAAAAAAGGCCGGTACTAGGAGTTAAACCTTCCTCAGCTATAAAGGTGTATGTAGTGCAGGTGTTGTGGTGGTGATGATGGTGGTCTTCTCTGTGTCTTTGTCTTTGTTTTGTCTTGCCATTGACTTATAGTGTAGCGGTAGAAAGCGATGTGCTCCTGTTGTGTTCCGTCTGCTCCAGTGCAGGGTGTGGATGGTTCCCAGACTCCAGAGGTGTTGGAGGCAGAGGTCCACCTGGTTGGGGTTGTACCTAGCCGAAGGGAACAACTTTGTGAGTTGTTTTGTAGTCCCACGATGTCTCCTAAGTAGGGTGCCATAACCACCGTTCTCTCCATAGAATAGTATTAGCGGTAGAGAGCGGTGTGCTCCTGTTGTGTTCCGTCTGCTCCAGTGCAGGGTGTGGGTAATATCCAGACTCCAGGGATGTTGGTGGGAAAGGTCCACATTGTTGGGGTTGTAACAAGCCCAAGGTGCCAATTTTGTGAGTTGTTTTGTAGTCCCACACTGTCTCCTAAATTGGGTGCCTTAACCGTCGTTTTCCCATTGACTTACAGTGTGACAGTATAATGCGGTGTGCTCCTGTTGTGTTCTGTCTGCTCCGACATGGAGTGTAGGTCTCCTATGGGTCCAGGAGGTGTTGGAGGCAGTGGTGCCAACTAGTGGGGTCCTGACTAGCCCGATGGGCCGTCTCTGTGAGGTGTTCTGTGGTCCTGCCCTGTCTCCTAAGTGGGGTGCCTTGATCACCGTTCTCTCCATAGCATAGTATTAGAGGTGAAGAGCAATGTGTGTCTGTTGTGTTCTGTCTGCTCCAGTGTAGGGTGTGGGTCATCTCCTGACCCCAGAGGTCTTGGTGGCGGGGGTCCACATTGTTGGGGTGGTGACTAGCCCAAGGGGCCGACTTTGTGAGTTGTTTTGTGGGCCCACGATGTTTCCTACAATGGGTGCCTTGACCACCGTTTGTCCATTGGTTTACAGTGTGGGTGCCTTGACCACCGTTTGTCCATTGATTTACAGTGTGGGTGCCTTGACCACCGTTTGTCCATTGGTTTACAGTGTGGTGCCTTGACCACCGTTTGTCCATTGGTTTACAGTGTGGGTGCCTTGACCACCGTTTGTCCATTGGTTTACAGTGTGGGTGCCTTGACCACCGTTTGTCCATTGATTTACAGTGTGGGTGCCTTGACCACCGTTTGTCCATTGGTTTACAGTGTGGTGCCTTGACCACCGTTTGTCCATTGGTTTACAGTGTGGGTGCCTTGACCACCGTTTGTCCATTGGTTTACAGTGTGGTGCCTTGACCACCGTTTGTCCATTGGTTTACAGTGTGGGTGCCTTGACCACCGTTTGTCCATTGGTTTACAGTGTGGTGCCTTGACCACCGTTTGTCCATTGGTTTACAGTGTGGGTGCCTTGACCACCGTTTGTCCATTGGTTTACAGTGTGGTGCCTTGACCACCGTTTGTCCATTGGTTTACAGTGTGGTGCCTTGACCACCGTTTGTCCATTGGTTTACAGTGTGGGTGCCTTGACCACCGTTTGTCCATTGATTTACAGTGTGGGTGCCTTGACCACCGTTTGTCCATTGCTTTACAGTGTGGGTGCCTTGACCACCGTTTGTCCATTGATTTACAGTGTGGGTGCCTTGACCACCGTTTGTCCATTGGTTTACAGTGTGGGTGCCTTGACCACCGTTTGTCCATTGGTTTACAGTGTGGGTGCCTTGACCACCGTTTGTCCATTGGTTTACAGTGTGGGTGCCTTGACCACCGTTTGTCCATTGGTTTACAGTGTGGGTGCCTTGACCACCGTTTGTCCATTGGTTTACAGTGTGGGTGCCTTGACCACCGTTTGTCCATTGGTTTACAGTGTGGGTGCCTTGACCACCGTTTGTCCATTGGTTTACAGTGTGGGTGCCTTGACCACCGTTTGTCCATTGGTTTACAGTGTGGGTGCCTTGACCACCGTTTGTCCATTGGTTTACAGTGTGTAGCACCTTAGTAGTGTGTCTGACGCTCCTTTTAGTGGTGGCTGCTCCCACGTTTGTGTTAGAGGGTGTAGGGCGGTTTACTGTGGGCCCTATGTCCGTTTGTGTTAGAGGGTGTAGGGCCGGTTTACTGTGGGCCCTATGTCCGTTTGTGTTAGAGGGTGTAGGGCGGTTTACTGTGGGCCCTATGTCCGTTTGTGTTAGAGGGTGTAGGGCGGTTTACTGTGGGCCCTATGTCCGTTTGTGTTAGAGGGTGTAGGGCGGTTTACTGTGGGCCCTATGTCCGTTTGTGTTAGAGGGTGTAGGGCCAGTTTACTGTGGGCCCTATGTCCGTTTGTGTTAGAGGGTGTAGGGCCAGTTTACTGTGGGCCCTATGTCCGTTTGTGTTAGAGGGTGTAGGGCCAGTTTACTGTGGGCCCTATGTCCGTTTGTGTTAGAGGGTGTAGGGCCAGTTTACTGTGGGCCCTATGTCCGTTTGTGTTAGAGGGTGTAGGGCCGGTTTACTGTGGGCCCTATGTCCGTTTGTGTTAGAGGGTGTAGGGCGGTTTACTGTGGGCCCTATGTCCGTTTGTGTTAGAGGGTGTAGGGCCGGTTTACTGTGGGCCCTATGTCCGTTTGTGTTAGAGGGTGTAGGGCGGTTTACTGTGGGCCCTATGTCCGTTTGTGTTAGGAGGGTGTAGGGCCGGTTTACTGTGGGCCCTATGTCCGTTTGTGTTAGAGGGTGTAGGGCGGTTTACTGTGGGCCCTATGTCCGTTTGTGTTAGAGGGTGTAGGGCCGGTTTACTGTGGGCCCTATGTCCGTTTGTGTTAGAGGGTGTAGGGCGGTTTACTGTGGGCCCTATGTCCGTTTGTGTTAGAGGGTGTAGGGTGGTTTACTGTGGGCCCTATGTCCGTTTGTGTTAGAGGGTGTAGGGTGGTTTACTGTGGGCCCTATGTCCGTTTGTGTTAGAGGGTGTAGGGTGGTTTACTGTGGGCCCTATGTCCGTTTGTGTTAGAGGGTGTAGGGTGGTTTACTGTGGGCCCTATGTCCGTTTGTGTTAGAGGGTGTAGGGCCGGTTTACTGTGGGCCCTATGTCCGTTTGTGTTAGAGGGTGTAGGGTGGTTTACTGTGGGCCCTATGTCCGTTTGTGTTAGAGGGTGTAGGGCCGGTTTACTGTGGGCCCTATGTCCGTTTGTGTTAGAGGGTGTAGGGTGGTTTACTGTGGGCCCTATGTCCGTTTGTGTTAGAGGGTGTAGGGTGGTTTACTGTGGGCCCATGTCCGTTTGTGTTAGAGGGTGTAGGGTGGTTTACTGTGGGCCCTATGTCCGTTTGTGTTAGAGGGTGTAGGGTGGTTTACTGTGGGCCCTATGTCCGTTTGTTATTGCTCCTGTAAGTCGCTCTGGATAAGAGCGTCTGCTAAATGACTAAAATGTAAATGTAAATGTTTGTGTTAGAGGGTGTAGGGTGGTTTACTGTGGGCCCTATGTCCGTTTGTGTTAGAGGGTGTAGGGTGGTTTACTGTGGGCCCTATGTCCGTTTGTGTTAGAGGGTGTAGGGTGGTTTACTGTGGGCCCTATGTCCGTTTGTTATTGCTCCTGTAAGTCGCTCTGGATAAGAGCGTCTGCTAAATGACTAAAATGTAAATGTTTGTGTTAGAGGGTGTAGGGCGGTTTACTGTGGGCCCTATGTCCGTTTGTATTAGAGGGTGTAGGGCGGTTTACTGTGGGCCCTATGTCCGTTTGTGTTAGAGGGTGTAGGGCGGTTTACTGTGGGCCCTATGTCCGTTTGTGTTAGAGGGTGTAGGGTGGTTTACTGTGGGCCCTATGTCCGTTTGTGTTAGAGCGTGTAGGGCGGTTTACTGTGGGCCCTATGTCCGTTTGTGTTAGAGGGTGTAGGGCGGTTTACTGTGGGCCCTATGTCCGTTTGTGTTAGAGGGTGTAGGGCGGTTTACTGTGGGCCCTATGTCCGTTTGTATTAGAGGGTGTAGGGTGGTTTACTGTGGGCCCTATGTCCGTTTGTGTTAGAGGGTGTAGGCCGGTTTACTGTGGGCCCTATGTCCGTTTGTGTTAGAGGGTGTAGGGCGGTTTACTGTGGGCCCTATGTCCGTTTGTGTTAGAGGGTGTAGGGCGGTTTACTGTGGGCCCTATGTCCGTTTGTGTTAGAGGGTGTAGGGCGGTTTACTGTGGGCCCTATGTCCGTTTGTGTTAGAGGGTGTAGGGCGGTTTACTGTGGGCCCTATGTCCGTTTGTGTTAGAGGGTGTAGGGCGGTTTACTGTGGGCCCTATGTCCGTTTGTGTTAGAGGGTGTAGGGCGGTTTACTGTGGGCCCTATGTCCCGTTTGTGTTAGAGGGTGTAGGCCGGTTTACTGTGGGCCCTATGTCCGTTTGTGTTAGAGGGTGTAGGGCGGTTTACTGTGGGCCCTATGTCCGTTTGTGTTAGAGGGTGTAGGGCGGTTTACTGTGGGCCCTATGTCCGTTTGTGTTAGAGGGTGTAGGGCGGTTTACTGTGGGCCCTATGTCCGTTTGTGTTAGAGGGTGTAGGCCGGTTTACTGTGGGCCCTATGTCCGTTTGTGTTAGAGGGTGTAGGGCGGTTTACTGTGGGCCCTATGTCCGTTTGTGTTAGAGGGTGTAGGGTGGTTTACTGTGGGCCCTATGTCCGTTTGTTATAGAGGGTGTAGGCCGGTTTACTGTGGGCCCTATGTCCGTTTGTGTTAGAGGGTGTAGGGCGGTTTACTGTGGGCCCTATGTCCGTTTGTGTTAGAGGGTGTAGGGTGGTTTACTGTGGGCACATGTCCGTTTGTGTTAGAGGGTGTAGGGTGGTTTACTGTGGGCCCTATGTCCGTTTGTGTTAGAGGGTGTAGGGTGGTTTACTGTGGGCCCTATGTCCGTTTGTTATTGCTCCTGTAAGTCGCTCTGGATAAGAGCGTCTGCTAAATGACTAAAATGTAAATGTAAATGTTTGTGTTAGAGGGTGTAGGGCGGTTTACTGTGGGCCCTATGTCCGTTTGTGTTAGAGGGTGTAGGGTGGTTTACTGTGGGCCCTATGTCCGTTTGTGTTAGAGGGTGTAGGGCGGTTTACTGTGGGCCCTATGTCCGTTTGTGTTAGAGGGTGTAGGGCGGTTTACTGTGGGCCCTATGTCAGTTTGTGTTAGAGGGTGTAGGCCGGTTTACTGTGGGCCCTATGTCCGTTTGTGTTAGAGGGTGTAGGGTGGTTTACTGTGGGCCCTATGTCCGTTTGTGTTAGAGGGTGTAGGCCGGTTTACTGTGGGCCCTATGTCCGTTTGTGTTAGAGGGTGTAGGGTGGTTTACTGTGGGCCCTATGTCCGTTTGTGTTAGACGGTGTAGGGTGGTTTACTGTGGGCCCTATGTCCGTTTGTGTTAGAGGGTTAGGGTTAGGGTTTAGGGTTTAGGGTTAGGGTTAGGGTTAGGGTTAGGGTTAGGGTTAGGGGTTAGGGGTTAGGGTTAGGGTTAGGGTAGGGTTAGGTTAGGGTTGGTTTAGGGTTAGGGTTAGGGTTAGGGGTTAGGGGTTAGGGGTTAAGGGTTAGGGGTTAAGGGTTAGGGGTTAAGGGTTAGGGTTAGGGTTAGGGTTAGGGTTAGGGGTTAGGGTTAGGGTTAGGTTTAGGGTTAGGGTTAGGGTTAGGGGTTAGGGGTTAGGGGTTAGGGTTAGGGTTAGGGTTAGGGTTAGGTACAGGGATAAAAACTCCATCGGACACCCCTGTCCAATTCTGTATGTGGAGAAGGTTATGTCGTGGGGAGCTGGGGTTTGTTTTGTTGTACTCCTGGGAGGCCGTAGATGTCAATCGATGTGCTTTGGAGGGGGCTAGGTGGATTTCAAAATTTGGTTATGTTTTTTGCACATAGGTACAGGGATAAAAACTCCATCGGACACCCCTGTCCAATTCTGTATGTGGAGAAGGTAATGTCGTGGGGAGCTGGGGTTTGTTTTGTTGTACTCCTGGGAGGCCGTAGATGTCCATTGATGTGCTTTGGAGGGGGCTAGGTGGATTTCAAAATGTGGTTATGTTTTTAGCACATAGGGTACAGGGATAAAAACTCAATTGGACACCCCTGTCCAATTCTGTATGTGGAGAAGGTAATGTCGTGGGGAGCTGGGGTTTGTTTTGCTGTACTCCTGGGAGGCCGTAGATGTCAATCGATGTGCTTTGGAGGGGGGTAGGTGGATTTCAAAATGTGGTTATGTTTTTTGCACATAGGGTACAGGGATAAAAACTCCATCGGACACCCCTGTCCAATTCTGTATGTGGAGAAGGTTATGTCGTGGGGAGCTGGGGTTTGTTTTGTTGTACTCCTGGGAGGCCGTAGATGTCCATCGATGTGCTTTGGAGGGGGCTAGGTGGATTTCAAAACTTAGTCTCCGTCTGATGGATTCTGCTAAGTGTTTGGCTCTTTGGTGACTTAAAAAAAAGTGCAACACAAACCTATTCCAGATGACTCAGGGGGTATTGAAACGTGCTCATAGATGGTTTTACAGGGCTTTTTTTTTTTTTAAGAAACACGACTTCGTCTCTGGCTGTTGGATTCTGTTAAGTTGCGGCACATGTGCCGCAGCTTTAACAGAATCCAACACCGAGACTAAGTGTTTGGCTCTTTGGTGACTTAAAAAAAGTGCAACACAAACCTATTCCAGATGACTCAGGGGGTATTGAAACGTGCTCCTAGATGGTTTTACAGGGCACTTTTTTGCACCCCTGTCCAATTCTGTATGTGGAGAAGGTAATGTCGTGGGGAGCTGGGGTTTGTTTTGTTGTACTCTGGGAGGCCGTAGATGTTAGGGGTTAGGGTTAGGGTTAGGGTTTAGGGTTAGGGTTAGGGTTAGGGTTAGGGTTAGGGTTAGGGTACAGGGATAAAAACTCAATTGGACACCCCTGTCCAATTCTGTATGTGGAGAAGGTAATGTCGTGGGGTTAGGGTTAGGGTTAGGGTTAGGGTTAGGGTTAGGTACAGGGATAAAAACTCAATTGGACACCCCTGTCCAATTCTGTATGTGGAGAAGGTAATGTCGTGGGGAGCTGGGGTTTGTTTTGTTGTACTCCTGGGAGGCCGTAGATGTCCATCGATTAGGGTTAGGGTTAGGGTTAGGGTTAGGGTTAGGGTTAGGTTTAAGAGAAAATTGCCCTTCAAGAGGACCAAATACACGGCACATGTTCTCTAATTCTATTTCTCCTATTGATACATCATAGTCCTACAGGAAATTGGGAGATATACCCCAAAGAAAGATGTTATGGTTTATCCCTGAAAAAAGAACAGATAAGAGTAACCTTTTCCTCCAAGAGGATAAACACCCAGACACTACCCAAACAATACATACTTTCTAATTCCCAGGCTCCTCAGAATACATCTTTCTGAAGCCAGGGTTATAATCTAAAGTACCGATTAAGATTGTCAGTGTCAAGGTTAAAATTAGGCTCTCATACTTTTGTTTCAGACCTGTGGGATTCCTGATATCCACTTTTTAAGTCCCAAGGGGTTAGGGTTAAAGTTAGGGTTAGGGTTTAGGGTTTAGGGTTAGGGTTAGGGTTAGGGTTAGGGTTAGGGTTAGGGTTAGGGGTTTAGGGTTAGGGTTGGGGTTAGGGTTAGGGTTAGGGGTTGTTTTTAAGGGTTAGGGTTAGGGTTAGGGTTAGGGTTGGTTTAGTTGTTGGTTAGGGTTGGGTTGTTATTTAGGTTAGGGTTAGGGTTAGGGTTAGGGTTTAGGAGTTGGGTTAAGTTTAGGGTTTGAGTTTGGGGTTGGGGTTCGGGGTTAAGTTGAGGGTTAGGGTTAGGGTTGGGGTTAGGGTTAGGGTTGAGGGATTAGAGGTTAGGGTTGGAGTTAGGGTTGGGGTTAGGGTTAGGGTTGGGGTTTGTTGTTGTTTTAGGTTTAGGGTTAGGGTTAGGGTTGGGGTTAGGGTTAGGGGTTAGGGTTGGGGTTGGTTAGGTTTTGGGTTGGGTTAGGGTTAGGGTTAGGGTTAGGGTTAGGGTTTGGGTTAGGTTAGGGGTTAGGTTAGGGTTGGTTGGGTTAGGGTTGGGGTTAGGGTTGGGTTAGGGTTGAGGGTTGGGTTGAGGGTTAGGAGTTAGGGTTGTTGAGGTTGAGGGTTAGGGTTGGGAGTTAGGGTTAGGGTTATTGGTTAGGGTTAGGGTTAGGGGGTTGGGTTAGGGGTTAGGGTTAGGAGTTAGGGTTAGGGTTAGGGTTTAGGGTTAGGTTTAGGGTTAGGGTTAAGTTAGGTTAGGGTTTGGGTTAGGTTAGGGGTTAGGGTTAGGGGTTAGGGTTAGGGTTAGGGTTGGGTTCAGGTTGTTTAGTTGGGTTTAGGGTTAGGGTTTAGGGTTAGGGTTAGGGTTAGGGTTAGGGTTGAGTTAGGTTTTGAATTAGGGTAGGGTTAAAAAAGAGACTGGTTTGTTTGTAGATTATGAGCCTATTGTTGTGTGCCCCTCAATATAATGCTATAATGTTTCAACTGTTAAAAAATTATCTAATTCCCTCCACTTACCAGTAAGTAAGGTTATGATTATTTCTAAATGATAATCTAGAGTGATTATCTAGGACCATGAAGGACTGAGATATTAAAATATACAAGGGATCCAGGGATAGATACTTTAACTAATACATATACAAACACAATTATATCCACATATATAAACCTAGAAGACAAAGTGCTAAGAGATAAAATTGCTAAAATGTCAAAAAACAAAAAATCAAATACCTTAAAAAAGGAAGGAATAAAACTATTTAAGATAAGCATGCAAATATTAAATATTAACAAACCATAAACTTTATTTTTTGTTTTGAATAGTACATCCTTCTTTCACCTCCCCTTGAGATCCTTAAACAAGTGCTATCCCCTTTCTATTATCCCACATCTAACTGATTAAACCTCATTCAGAGTTCTTGTTTGAAGATCTACTTATCCACCCACGTTCCACTGCTTTTAACAGCCCTACTGGTCCACCCAACATACTTACCGGATATATTGAGGAGGTAAGTGATGGGGTGATCCTGGAAATGATACTAGTTCTGTGTGTAGATGAGCCCGTTTGATTTTATAATTTGTTTTTTTTTATTTTCCCTATTGCATAATTACAATAATTATAAAAAATACATTTATGTTGAGTAGAATAGGAGTCTAGAACTGAGTGGAGAGTCTTGCTGTGTGGATTTAAATGAATTTTCTTGGTTTGAAGTCGTGTGAGGTTTGGGTGGTTGTGAGGGTTATTTTTTTGCTTTTGATTAGGGGCATCTTTGAACTCTTATTCCTTCTGAATGCTGAATAATTCTATTGGCTGAAGGGTGTGTATGCCTGTTGATAATGAGAAAAATTATGTTTGAATGCCTGATTAGCGGTCTATCCTATGAAAATGTAGTGACTAAAGGATAAGGATTGTCTGCTGATTGAAGGGAATCAGAGGGGGGGAGGAGGTTGTGATTCTGAGAGGGTTTAGGTGGGATTGGTTAGGTGGGTTAGGGGTGGAACGGATACGTTTGAGTGAGGTTGGTTTCAGGGTTAGGATTAGGGTTGGGGTTGGGTTAGGGTTAGGTTGGTTGGGTTAGGGTTAGTTGGTTGGTGGGTTAGGTTGGGTTGGGTTGAGGTGGGTTAGGAGTTGGAACGGTCTAGCGAACCCGGGTTAGAATGGGTTAAGGTTAGGGTTAGGGTTGGGGTTGGGTTAGGTTGTTGTTGGGTTAGGGTTAGGGTTAGGGTTAGGGTTTAGGGTTAGTTTAGGGGTTGGTTAGGGTTAGGGTTAAGGTTGGGGTTAGGAGTTAGGTTAGGGTTGAGGTTAGGGTTAGGGTTAGGGTTAGGGTTAGAGTTGGGTTAGGGTTAGGGGGGTTGGGTAAGGGTGGTTGGGTTGTTAGTTAGTTGTTGGGTTAGGTTTAGGGGTTTTTTAGGTTTAGGTTTGGGTTAGGGTTAGGTTAGGGTTAGGGTTAGGAGTTAGGGTTGATTGGGTTAGGAGTTAAGGGTTGGTTGGGTTTTTTTGGTTTGGTTGTTGTTTTTTGGGTTAGTTGGGTTTTTTGGTTGGTTGGTTGGGTTTTTTAGGGTTGGGTTAGGTTTTAGGGTTTTAGGGTTTTGTTTAGGGTTGGGTTTGGGGTTAGGGTTAGGTTGCATTAGGGTTGGGGTTAGGGTTGGGTTAGGGGTTAGGGTTAGGTTAGTTGGGATTAGGGTTGGGTTGGTGTTAGGGTTAAAGGGGTTAGGGTTAGGGTTAGGGTTAGGGTTAGGGTTAGGGTTGGGGTTAGGGTTGAGGGTTAGAGGTTAGGGTTGGGGTTGGGGTTAGGGTTAGGGTTGGGGTTGGGGTTAGGGTTAGGGTTAGGGGTTGGGTTAGGGGTAGGGGTTAGGGTTAGGGTTAGGGTTAGGGTTAGGGTTGGGGTTAGGGTTGGGGTTGGGGTTAGGGTTGTTAGGGGTCGGGTTAGGGTTTAGGGTTAGGTTGGTTAGGGTTTAGGTTAGGGTTGGTTAGGGTTAGGGTTAGGGTTAGGGTTAGGAGTTAGGGTTTAGGGTTAGGGTTAGGGTTAGGGTTGGTTAGGGTTTTAGGTTTGGGTTTTGGGTTGGTTGGGTTTAGGGTGGTTTCGGGTCTGGTCGGAGTCAGGAGGTCCAGGGTTAGGGTTTAGGGTCAGGGTTAGAGTTGGGTTTAGGGTCAGGATTTTGTTTGGTTGGTTAGGGTTAGGGTTAGGGTTAGGGTTGGGGTTGGGTTAGGGTTAGGGGTTAGGGTTAAATTAGGGGTTGGGGTTGGGGTTGGGGTTAGGGTTAGGGTTTTGGGTTAGGGGTTAGGGGTTAGGTTGAGTTGGTTGGTTGGGGTTGGGTTGTTGGGTTGTTGGGGTTGTTATTAGGGTTGGTTGGTTAGGTTAGTGGATAGGTTGGTTTAGGGTTAGGGTTAGGGTTAGGGTTAGGGTTAGGGGTTGGGGTTAGGGGGTTGAGGGTTAGGGTTTAGGGTTAGGGTTAGGTGTTTGGGGTTAGGGTTAGAGGTTGAGGTTTAGGGTTAGGGTTGGGGTTAGGGTTGTTAGGGGTTGAGGTTGGGTTGGGGTTAGGGTTAGGTTTGGGTTAGGGTGGGGTTGGGTTAGGGTTAGGGGTTAGGTTTAAGTTTAGGGTTAGGGTTTAGGGTTGGGGTTAGGGTTAGGGTTGAGGTTTGGGAGGGTTTGTTAGGGTTAGGGTTAGGGTTAGGGTTAGGGTTTGGGGTTAGGATTAAGGTTAGGTTTGGGGTTAGGGTTTGGGGTTGGGGTTGGGGTTAGGGTTAGGAGTTAGGGTTTGAGGTTAGGGGTTAGGGTTAGGGTTTAGGGTTAGGAGTTGGGGACCAGGGTTGGGGTTGGGGTTGGGGTTGGGGTTGGGGTTTGGGGTTGGGGTTGGGGTTTGGTTGGTTTGGGTTGGGGTTTTGGTTGGGGATTGGGGTTAGGGTTGGGGTTGGGGTTGAGGTTGGGTTAGGTTAGGAGTTAGGGTTAGGGTTAGGGGTTAGGGGTTGGGGTTAGGGTTGAGGTTAGGGTTTGGGTTAGGGTTGGGGTTAGGGTTAGGGTTAGGAGTTAGGGGTTGGGTTAGGGTTAAGGGTTAGGAGTTGAGGTTGGGAGTTAGGGTTAGGGGGTTGAGGTTAGGGTTGAGGTTGAGTTAGGGTTGAGTTGGGGTTAGGGTTGGGGTTAGGGTTTGGGGTTGGGGTTGAGGTTTGGGGTTAGGGTTGGGGTTGAGGGTTAGGGTTAGGGGTTAGGGTTAGGGTTAAAGTTATAGGGTTAGGGTTAGGGTTAGGGGTTAGGGTTAGGGTTAGGGTTGGGGTTAGGGTTAGGGTTAGGGTTAGGAGTTAGGGTTAGGGGTTAGGGTTAGGGTTAGGGTTAGGGTTAGGGTTAGGGTTAGGAGTTCGGGTTAGGTTTAGGGTTAGGGTTAGGGTTAGAGTTAGGGTTAGGGTTAGGGTTAGGGTTAGGGTTAGGGTTAGGTTTAGGTGAGGTTAGGGTTAGGGTTGGGGTTTAGGGTTAGGGTTTAGGGTTAGGGTTTTTAAGGGTTAGAGGTTAGGGTTAGGGTTAGGGGTTAGGGTTAAGGGTTTAGATTTAGGGTTAGGGTTAGGGTTAGGGTTGAGGTTGAGGGTTAGGGTTAGGGTTAGGGTTAGGGTTTTAGGGTTAGGGTTGGGTTAGGGTTAGGGTTGGGGTTAGGGTTAGGGTTAGGGTTTGGGTTTTAGGGTTAGGGTTAGGGTTAGGGTTAGGGTTGGGGTTAGGGTTAGGGGTTAGGTTGAGGTTTGGAGTTTGGGTTAGGGTTGGGGTTTGGGTTAGGGTTAAGGTTAGGGTTAGGGGACTAGGAGTTAGGGTTAGGGGTTAGGGTTAGGGGGTTGGGGTTAGGGTTAGGGTTAGGGTTAGGGTTAGGGATTGGGGTTAGGGTTGAGGTTAGGGTTAGGGTTAGGTTTAGGGGTTAGGGTTCGAGGGTTAGGGTTGGGGGTTAGGAGTTAGGGTTAGGGTTAGGATTAAGGTTAGGGGTTAGGGTTAGGGGTTGAGGTTGGGGTTAGGAGTTAGGGTTAGGGTTGGGGTTGGGGTTAGGGTTGGAGGTTAGGGTTGGGAGTTAGGGTTAGGGTTAGGGTTAGGGTTAGGGGTTGAGGTTGAGGTTAGGGTTAGGGTTAGGTTTGGGGTTGGGGTTGGGGTTTGGGGTTAGGGTTAGGGTGTTAGGGTTTGGGTTGGGGTTAAGGGTTAGGGTTGGGAGTTGGGGTTAGGGGTTGGGGTTAGGAGTTGGGAGTTAGGGTTAGGGTTAGGGTTAGGGTTAGGGGTTAGGGTTAGGAGTTGGGGTTAGGGATTTTGGTTAGGGTTAGGGGTTGAGGTTAGGAAGGTTAGGGTTAGGGTTAGGGTTTGGGTTAGGGTTAGGGTTAGGGTTGAGGTTGGGTTAGGGTTAGGGTTTAGGGTTTAGGGTTAGGGTTTGGGGTTA